>NC_060897.1:189167-211667 GCF_014805685.1 Silurus meridionalis
AACAGTGGACTGGGTTGCCACATAGACAGGAATCCCTCACTTAGCTCACGCAGAGGCTCATGGGACATGGCTCACTGTGAGCAGAACACACGTGTAGACGATGTGTGTGTGTGTGTGTGTGTGTGTAAAATGTGTAACAACACACTGTGTACTTGTGATAAAGCAGCGAGGTGTCACCTCAGACCCTGTCAGATCTAAAAAGCAAGCATTTCTGGAAACAGCAGAAATTTCAGATCTCTGTTCCACTGCAGTGTTTACTAAAGACGTCCACTAGGACCGGTGACCATCAGCTAGTAACGGTGACCATCAGCTAGGAACGGTGACCATCAGCTAGGAGCAGTGACCATCAGCTAGGACCGGTGACCATCAGCTAGTAACGGTGACCATCAGCTAGGAACGGTGACCATCAGCTAGGAGCAGTGACCATCAGCTAGGAGCAGTGACCATCAGCTAGGAGCAGTGACCATCAGCTAGGAGCGGTGACCATCAGCTAGGAGCAGTGACCATCAGCTAGGAGCAGTGACCATCAGTGACTCAATATGAGTGTGTTGAGAAACGTTCTGAGTAAACATTCATGATCACTGAGAGCTCCTGTGATGTGAGAAACAGTGACCATCAGTGACTCGATGTCCACGTCTTCAACGTCACAAACATGATGAGAAATGTGTACACAAATGAGCTGCTGGTGAAGAGACTAACAATAGGAGTGAAGACAGCAGTGCTCACGTGAAAGTCTGTTGTTTGTTTGTACGTTACAGCATAGTGAAATTCTTCTTATTTCCCCACGTTAGGAAACTGGGTCAGCCATGATACAGCGCCCCCTAGAGCAGAGAGTGGGGAGGGCCTTGCTCAAGTAGCAGTGTGATGGTGTTGGGACTCGAACCTCTGACCTTCTGATCAGTAACTTGGAGCTGTAAACATTCAGTTACCACCTCGAAGTTCCAATAAAGAATTTTAATACGTACCTGTACATCAGAATTTTAATGTTAATTACTCCATACACTGATCAGATATGAGTTACCATAGCAACCGCTCATAATAACAGAATGGCAAATACACAGTCCCAGGACTTAAGTGCATAACTGATCAGCCGTTTACACATCCGCTCATATTGATTATTACACACAGGACTGGTGTGTGTGTGTGTGTGTGTGTGTGTGTGTGTGTGTGTGTGTGTGTGTGTGTGTGTGTGTGTAACCATCATCAGTCGTGAACTGAAAACACGCCTTTAACCCTGCTAGAGTTTATTATTTAGAGAAAATTTTTATTTTATGAATATTTAATAATTTTCAAACAGGACTTGAGGTTTATAAACATCAAACATATATTACTGAGGTAAAAGTTCTGTTTTTTATCTTTAATATTTAATAATCACATGAGAATCCTCTTCTTCTTCTTCTTCTTCTTCTTCTTCTTCTTCTTCTTTCGGCTTCTCCCATTAAGAGTCTCCACAGCAGATCCTCCGTCTCCATCCCCCCCTGTCCTCTACATCTGCCTCTTTCACACCAACTACCTGCATGTCTTCCCTCACCACATCCATAAACCTCCTCCTTGATCTTCCTCTTTTCCTCCTTCCTGGTGTCTCCATCCTCAGCATTCTCCTACCATCACATGAGAATAATCACATGATTTACAATTTATGATACACAAACAAACGTTTAATTATCAGATGTGATTAGTTGTTAGTTTACTGCAGTCCAAGTCATGTCCACCTGAGGGACACACCCCCAACACTGTCTCCCAGAGTCTCACCAGCTTCATCATCATCATCATCATCACACAGGGAGAATGAAGTCCTGTATTCCTGAGTGTTAGTATGAGTGTGTGATGGTGTGTGTGATGGTGTGTGTGATGGTGTGTGTTGGGTCAGACTGCAGATACAAGCAGAGTGAACTGGATTCCAGATCTCATACACACCTTCATTTGAGAGTGCTGCTGCTGATGAAGATGAAGAAGATTATGATGACGAGGACCTGTCTGAGAAACACATCACACACACCATCCTCACAATTACGATGATGATAAAGTACATGATGATGAAGAAGATGATAATGATGAAAAAGAGGAACCATCTGAGACATGTCACACACAACACTCACAATGACAGCGATGAGGACGATGATAAAGATGATGAAGAGGAACCGTCTGAGACACATCTCTCACACACACCACACTCATGATGATGATGATGATGATGATGATGATAATAAAATGAGGACCATCTGAGACACATCACACACTATGCTCACAAGGCTGCTGATTCTTCATCCGGAGGGTCATGTTGGAGGTGATTATAAGCAATCTGGCAACCGTGAACAGAAAGAACGAAGTTGCCTCTGGACATGAAAAAAACACACACACACACACACACACACATTCCTGAGATCTCCGGAACTTTGATTTCTCTCGGTATTAAACATGGTAGTTGGGTGTGAGCTCCTGTGATCTGTGAAGAACATTGAGCAGGAAGGAAGTTCAGCAGCTCTGCTCGCTCTTCTGCTCTTCTTCCTCACTGTAACTTTAACTCTTTAACTCACTTTTCCTCTCGCCAACTTGGGCAGAAGCTAATCAGGCTAACATCCGAGCAGGCGGCGGGAAGAAGGTAACACCTCTCTATCATCTTCTCCTTTCATTTATTTATTTATTTATTTATTTATCCAGATCTTCTGGATCTCCTCAGTCTCACTGAGGTCCAGCGCGGGAGCAGGGCTGAGCGCGTGCAGCGAGGCTGAGCTCACATTCAGACATGTTGAGCTCGGAGTGCTAACAGGCTAATCTGAGGAGAATCTGAGGAGAATCTGAGGAGGAGAACTTGGTGGAGCGCTGAAGGATCTTTCAGCTCGGGCTTTACTCCACATTTCATCGCATTACGGCCATGTTTTTGGACCTGGTTTTGGTCGAGTTACAGGCGAATGGGTTTTAATTGAGTATATGTGTATTTTTCTTTCTCGTGCAGAAGAATGTCGTCAGAAGAAGAGAGATACAAGCTGGTGGTGGTGGGTGGAGGAGGTGTGGGGAAAAGCGCCCTCACCATCCAGTTCATCCAGGTAAATGATGAAGATTAAACACACACACACACACACACACACTGACATTCCTAACATTTCCAACATTCCCATCTCAGGGTCACAGTCCTCCGTGTGAAGTCCACACTGATCTGATTCTTCTACAGTTTCAGATGTTTCTCCAGGTTCCTCATGTCTGATCTAACAGATATCAGACACCCAGGTCTTTCAGTGTGTTTTATTCTTCTTACAACACAGCAATTTGCCATCGCTCGCAGATCTGCTACAGTTCTGATGGAACGTCAGTGAAGATGTAGGTCGTTCTCTTGCCGCTCTCGCTCTGTTCTCTCTCTATAACGTCAGAAGCACAACGTCTCCTGTCGTGAAAACGTCTTCTGTCCCACAGCTTTACTTCTGAAACCGGAGACTTGTTTTATGTACGTAAATAAGCTGCACTTTATAGAAAGTTCACCATGTCAGAGATGTTTATCAATGAGGAGTTTCTCTGTGGAAGAACTGTTGCTATGGAAACGCTAATGATAAGTAATCAACACATCCGGACCAATCCGAATGCAGAACTCAGCTGCTAGGTTGTGGCGCAACTCTTAAAAGATGGTGTGTGTGTGTGTGTGTGTGTGTGTGTGTGTGCGTGTGTGTGTGTGTGTGTGTGTGTGTGTGTGTGTGTGTGTGTGTGCTCGCTCATGGCTCAGGTAAGGCAGGGTGTGTTGAGCTGCTGATGAATCAGGTGTGTGGAGGTGTGGAGTCTCCTGAGATCACTGGGATGTTGTTCCTGGTCTGGAACTGTGTTTGTGTGTGATGATGGTGGTTCAGTGTTCAGGAACGCAGATCTTCTCCTAGATTCTTACAGAGTTTCCATCCGCTCGTTCTCCAGCCTGAAACGGATCTGAAGCTGTAAGTTTGAGGAACTAAGATCAGGAAGCAGACATTCAAATCAGACACGGTGTGAATTTTTATGTCATCATCTGCTGTGTACGGCTGCAGTGTGTTCCTGATCTCACAGGGCAGGGCTGGTGAAAGTGCACACTTCTTTATTAACCCTCAGAACGTGCTGAAGGTTTCAAAAGATATGATGCAGGATTGAAATGATCTGCAGAACCACTGAGGTTTTACAGAACTATGATGATCAACAACAACCAAAACATGAGGGAAAAATTCTCCATTTCTGCATTCTCTCGTTTCTCCTCCATCGTTCTCTTCTTCTAGTTTCATCCTTTTCATCATTTGTCCCGTCTAAAATGTTAATCTGGGAGTTGAGTCACGTCATCAGGACTTCTACCTGGTGAGATCGAAATGTTTCACTACGAATCTGAGCAGTTTCTTGAATTTCTAGAATTCTAGAATTCAAAAGTCCATCTGACATGACTCACCTTCCACAGAACTGCACCTGGAGACCGAGAACCTAATGATCCTTGTGTCCTACAGTACTGACACACCTGCCCATTTTACTATCATAAAGACCAGCATTTATCACTCACACACACACACACTGTGTACAGGATCTCAGTTCTGTGTGTGTGTGTGTGTGTGTGTGTGTGTGTGTGTGTGTGTGTGAGAGAGAGAAAGAGTATGCTGTAGAAGGTGTGTTTTGTTGACATGTTCTCTCATGCCTGAGCTCTGCAGTCTGTTGTTGTGAGAGACACGGGGACACGCTGATCGCTGTAACGTCTCTTCTTCCTGTCCCACAGTCGTACTTTGTGTCTGACTACGACCCCACCATCGAGGACTCGTACACCAAGATCTGCACCGTGGACGGGAAGGAGACCCGACTAGACAGTACGTCTGTGCTGCTCATGTTCTGAGTGTGTGTGTGTGTGTGTGTGTGTGTGTGTGTGTGTGTGGATTTAGGTTGACCATTTCTAACACTGATGTCACGTTTTTCTACTAACCTGTAATCAGAGGTTCAGCAGGTTCTCTAATTGTGATGTCAGACAGTATGCAAATGAGCAGGAAACGATCCCTAATCGTCCCCGTAAACCAATTTACAGAAACCTGTACACTAAACTTCCACAGAGTCTTAAAAAGTTTACAATTTAAAAATCTAAATTTAGGAAATCTTCAATAATCTGAAAGGGGTTTTAATTTTCCGATGTCCCTGTAACTCCTCTGATGCTCATTGAAACGCTCCTGCAGCACTTCACAGGGTTTTATTGTTAGCTGCTGTGGGGATGTAGATCTTTCTTTCACTAGTCCAAATATAATTCTCTGTATGATGAGTACAAATGAGGCCCACATGTAACAGCCAATCAGCTTTTATTGGTGTGAATCTCTCTTGGATTATATTTTTCAGGGATGCGAGTTTAGCGATATTTGTCTTGAAAAAAATAAACATAGAGCTCTGATAAAGCCAGTTTCTACCAACACGTTTGTGTGTGTGTGTGTGTGTGTGTGTGTGTGTTTGATGCCGTGATACAGATCTTCAATTTCGTTCTTAATGGTCTTAAAGTCGTAAATGTGACTTGGTGTAACCTGCAGAAGCCCTGAGGCTAGCCAGCTAGGTGTGTAACAAAAAGGCGCAGAAATGTGAACCCTATGGACACGGAAATTAATACGAATATTAATGATTATGCAAATTAGGAGACGTCCTCCTCATCTCTGAAAGTCGAATATCTCTAGCGTTAGTGTACGAAGCTAGCCGTTTAGCTTGTTCATATACTTACAGATTTATTTACCTGTCAGCATACAAAATCCAACGTTACCATGACAACTCATTTCTATCAGTTGCTAACACTAGTTCTTTGACGTTAGCATGTGATTTTAGTAACTATTAAATACGACACATGGTTAATTTTGATGTGTGTGTGTGTGTGTGTGTGTGTGTTAGTTCTGGACACAGCAGGTCAAGAAGAGTTTGGGGCGATGAGGGAGCAGTACATGCGTTCAGGAGAAGGTTTCCTACTGGTGTTTGCTTTAAATGACAGTGGAAGGTAGGTGTGTGTGTGTGTGTGTGTGTGTGTGTGTGTGAGTGTGTGTGAGTGAGAGATGTCAGTAGAGCACTGTGGGGCAGTGAGCTCAGGCTGGTGGTGGTGGTGGTGGTGGTGTTATAATATAAGCCCCTCTCTGTGCTGCAGCTCTGATCTGTTTCATCGCTCCCTTACAGCTACAACGAAATCCAGAAGTTACACACTCAGATCCTGAGGGTTAAAGATCGAGATGATTTCCCCATGGTGCTCGTAGGCAACAAGTCTGATCTGGAGCAGAACAGAGTGGTAAGTCAAGTGGAGAGCTATAATATGATGAGACTTTATGACCTTAAATAACTTAATCTTTACACTCATAAAGTTCCTGGTTACACATTTATCACTGACTCTGTAGTACAAAGTTCAGAAGATTAACACAGATGTCTGGTGTCACCCAGACAACAACAGGTTCTCTTTTAGGTTCCTTCCTTTCTCCTCACCACCTCTGGGTTGTTTTACAGTATATATCAGTAATGGAGATATTTCTGGAGCGTTTGTGTGTAATATAATGTAATAGACGTGTGGAGGTTGTGTAGGAGGTTTCCCCTGTAGACAGTACACAGCAGCTGAATCACACACCGCAGAGCTACGTCACGCGCCTCAGAGCTACGCCACGCGCCTCAGAGCTACGCCACGCGCCGCAGAGCTACGCCACGCGCCGCAGAGCTACGTCACGCGCCTCAGAGCTACAACACGCGCCACAGAGCTACGTCACGCGCCGCAGAGCTACAACACACACCGCAGAGCTACGCCACGCGCCTCAGAGCTACAACACGCGCCGCAGAGCTACGTCACGCGCCGCAGAGCTCGCCACGCCTCAGAGCTCGCCACGCGCCGCAGAGCTACGCCACGCCGCAGAGCTACGCCACGCCGCAGAGCCACGCCACGCGCCGCAGAGCTACGCCACGCGCCAGAGCTACGCCACGCCGCAGAGCTACGCCACGCCGCCGCAGAGCTCGCCACGCCTCAGAGCTCGCCACGCGCCGCAGAGCTACGTCACGCGCCGCAGAGCTACGTCACGCGCCGCAGAGCTACAACACGCGCCGCAGAGCTACGTCACGCGCCTCAGAGTTTAGGACTAAAGTGCATAAACATAAAGTGCGTCGTGTGCAACCTGAACATCTTCACCTGAGTCTTTTTTTTTGTCTTATACAAAAAACATTTTTTGTAATAATGTCACCAGCGCCTCCTGCAGTACAGGAGCACTTGATGGCTAGTACACTAAAAGAGACCTGGTGTGAGTGTTCATCATGCTCAGGCTGTTAGAATGGGCTTCTGTGCTGATGTCCTCACACTATTCTGGGTAAACACCATACAATTTATTTTTCATTCTCATGCTATGAGCCCTGGCAAGGGAGGCCACGCCCACCAGAGAAAGGTGGAGACTGAGGTAGGGGTTATAATAGGAGCCTGAAGAGGAGAGATAATGCTGTTGTGTTGTTTCTAGGTTTCGAGAGAAGAGGCCATGTCTTTTGCCAAAGAGAACCGGATCCACTATATGGAGTCATCAGCAAAAAACCGCTATAACGTGGACGAGGCTTTTCTGGAGGTGGTGCGAGCAATAAGGTACGATCCAGAGACGCTTACTGTCACGTGTTTATACTGAGTTGGGCCTGAGATAATGAAACTTTCTCACGTTAAAAAAACTCAATTCAACCACAGCAATAATAATAATAATAATAATAATATATATTAGTGGTGTAACACCACACGCATTTGTGCACATTTTATAACCAGCTTCAGGAATTTCTCTTAAAAGGAGAACATCCTGACAATTCCACATATCGAGGGAGTGAATGAATGAAGGATGGAAGGAATAAATACATCTTTTAATATAGTAAATAATAAATGTAAAACACACACACACTTGTGTACACTTCTGTTTTAACCAAATGGGGTCCAACTAATGTAAACTATTTAATTACAACTGTCCATTTATTTAATTAATTTAATTTGTGGCAATTTAATTAATATAATAAAATTTGTTATTGCATACATTGCAAACACACACACACACACACACACACACACGTCTGAGGAGTCACTCAAAACAATCACACCCATCAGTCGTTTCTACACCACAGCAAAGCAAAAATCTCAACTCATACCTCACAGAGATCTCACACACACACACACACACACACACACACACACACACACACACACACACACACAGTACATAACTGTGATTTGAAAATCGAGGTACGAACCGAACCGTGAATTTTGTGTACGTTACACTCGTAATATCCTCAGTTTAGTTCCTACGCAGTGTCAGTGGAGCCACGCTGCTGATGTGAGTGTACAGTAGATGTGCAGGGTTTATATAGAACATCACGTCATCAACTTCCTCATGGTTTCTCTCTCTCTTGCGTATAGAAAGTTCCAGGAGACAGAATGTCCTCCTCAGCTTGCGAATCACTCTGGGAGGAAGCAGAAGGGCAGTGGATGTCCCTGCACCATCCTCTGATCACCTACACCCACTGTCGCCATGGAGACTGAAGCCCCAAATCCTCCTCATTCAAAAGTCTGGTGCCTTGTGTGTGTGTGTGTGTGTGTGTGTTTTGTCAGTCAGGAGTGTGTTATCATGATGGAGCAAAGGTGTTTAAACATATATCTATTTTTCATTCTGCACTTTTTTTTACATTAAGTACATTTTAAAGTATATCTTTTTATTTGATATGATTAGTTTATAGGTTTTAATGTTTGTGTGTGTACAGCAGTGTAGTGAGCAACGATGCACAGAGCTATTCAAACTCTGTGTGTGTGTCTATTCATGTGTACACACACACACACACACACACACACACAGTGGAGAGAACAGAGCAGCACACTGCAGGTTAGTGCTGTAATACTTTGTGAGCAGGTTGTTATAACCCCACAATAATCAGTGTGTTCCAATCTAAACTGTCATTTTCCTTCTTATCTACAATTCAGGAATAAAATATACGTCGTGTAACAAGCAGCAGGTGAATGATCAGTAACTTCATGCTGTGTGTGTGTGTGTGTGTGTGTGTGTGTGTGTGTGTGTGTGTGTGTGTGTGAAACCCAAGGTTTCATCAGTTCCTCAGTTACTTCCTGCAGTCCTATAAAACCTGTATACAGATGTTGGGAGGAGAAACTGAGTGTGTGTGTGTGTGTGTGTGTGTGTGTGTGTTTAATTCCTTTTTTACTCATTTGAGTATTACACCATTAGAGAGTTCAAAACCAGTATTTATCAATCAGTCCTGCAGTGTTCCCTCCCAGTTCCTCCCATACGTCAGTGTGTGTGTGTGTGTGTGTGTGTGTGTTTATATTCCTGATGATCATGATGAGATGAAGTGGTGTTGAACTGAACGCTCCAGTTATAGTTTACACACCTTTTCATTACGTGACAGTAGTTTAACACTAAACCAGTTTAATGTAGTATTGTACACAGGGTTGGGCTTTTGTGTGTGTGTGTGTGTGTGTGTGTTTGCAGGTACTCCTTTAATGAATTAATAGAAGTCTTTACTGTTTGTGCTTTAAAGAAAAACTGTCAGCTGCTGCACTGCTCTTCCCCCAGCAGAGGGCGATGTACACACACACACACACACACACACACACACACACACACACACACACACACACACAGTCACTTCAAACTTTACATCAAGCAGCCTGTAGCTCAGAGGTGTGTGTGTGTGTGTTTGATAGTGGTATTAATGCTCCATGCAGTACAGGTCTGTATTATTTCACTCGCTAAATCAAACTCATCAGTGGCTTCTCTTATAAAAAACATTCACCTTTTATTTTATACTGAAATCAATGTAAAAACTTTTGTACACAATTAAAGTGGTATTTACTTTAAAACACTGTCATTTCACTCGTTTCTGTGTGTGGTGGTGAATGAGGTGAGGTGTGGTGTGGTGAATGAGGTGTGGTGTGGTGAATGAGGTGTGGTGTGGTGGTGAACGATGTGAGGTGATGTGTGGTGGTGAATGAGGTGAGGTGTGGTGTGGTGTTGAATGAGGTGAGGTGTGGTGTGGTGGTGAATGAAGTGAGGTGTGGTGTGGTGAATGAGGTGAGGTGTGGTGTGGTGGTGAGCAGGTGAGGTGTGTGTGGTGGTGAACGAGGTGAGGTGATGTGTGGTGGTGAATGAGGTGAGGTGATGTGTGGTGGTGAATGAGGTGAGGTGATGTGTGGTGGTGAGCGATGTGAGGTGATGTGTGGTGGTGAATGAGGTGAGGTGTGGTGGTAAGCGAGGTGAGGTCTGGTGGTGAATGAGGTGTGGTGAGGTGTGGTGGTGAATGAGGTGAGGTGTGGTGGTGAATGAGGTGGTGGTGTGGTGTGGTGGTGAATGAGGTGTGTGTGGTGAGTGTGGTGTGGTGTGGTGTGGTGAATGTGTGGTGTGGTGAATGAGGTGAGGTGGTGGTGTGGTGTGGTGAATGAGGTGAGTGTGGTGTGGTGTGGTGGTGTGGTGGTGAATGAGGTGAGGTGTGGTGGTGAGCAGGTGAGGTGTGTGGTGGTGAGCAGGTGAGGTGTGGTGAATGAGGTGTGGTGGGGTGAATAAAGTGTGGTGTGGTGGTGAATGAGGTGTGGTGTGGTGAA
Source organism: Silurus meridionalis (assembly GCF_014805685.1). NCBI lineage: Eukaryota > Metazoa > Chordata > Actinopteri > Siluriformes > Siluridae > Silurus > Silurus meridionalis. The sequence continues at coordinate 199,717 of NC_060897.1, forward strand.
TGTGTGGTGTGGTGAATGGAGTGTGATGTGGTGGTGAATGAGGTGTGGTGGTGTTGAGTGTGGTGTGGTTTGGTGGTGAATGAGGTGTGGTGGGGTGGTGACTGAGGTGTGGTAGTGAATGAGGTGGTGAATGAGGTGTGGTGGTGTGGTGTGGTGGTGAATGAGGTGTGGTGTGGTGGTGAGTGTGGTGGTGGTGGTGGTGAATGAAGTGTGGTGGGGTAGTGAATGAGGTGTGGTGGTGAATGAGGTGTGGTGGTGTGGTGTGGTGGTGAATGAGGTGTGGTGTGGTGGTGAATGAGGTGTGGTGTGGTGGTGAATGAGGTGTGGTGGGGTAGTGAATGAGGTGTGTTGGTGAATGAGGTGTGGTGTGGTGTTGAGTGTGGTGTGGTGTGGTTTGGTGGTGAATGAGGTGTGGTGGGGTGGTGAATGAGGTGAGGTGGTGTGGTGGTGAATGAGGTGTGTGGTGGTGAATGAGGTGTGTGGTGAATGAGGTGTGTGTGTGTGAGTGTGGTGTGGTGTGATGGTGAATGAGGTGTGGTGGTGTGGTTTGGTGGTGAATGAGGTGTGTTGTGGTAGTGAATGAGGTGCGGTGGGGTGGTGAATGAGGTGCGGTGGGGTGGTGGTGAAAGACTTCAAAACAGTAAAAATCTTTAGCTTAGTTGTTTGAAAATGAAGAAAGCAGCAGTCTGATGAAAAGCTTTGACTTCACTCGTGACTCCACAGCTGTGAGTGCTTCCTCACTGCTCTGACCAATAAACTCAGAGCTCTTTCCCTCTCAGCTCACTCTAATTTCCTATTGCACTGCATACTGTCCCTCTCAGCCAATCAGAGCAGGGTGGCAGGAGAAGCGACCAATCAGAAAAACAGCAACAACCTGGAGCTGACTTTAGCCTAGTGATAGAGAGAGGGAGGGAGAGAGGGAGGGAGAGAGGGAGGAGAGAGCTTCAGTGTGGAGCTTTATTCTGCTTTTAGTCAACTGGTAACACACACAAATGTACTTGGATTGTAAAACATCTTTTTTTTTTCTTTCTTCAGATGACAGATTTTGTTCTTGAGTAGATCTCTGAGTAGATCTCTGCTTGGACCATCACATCTCATTGAAATGCTCAGCGTTAGTGTTTAAAGCCCTTATCCAGAGCGACTTACAGTTCTCTCATTTATACACATAAGCAGCTATGGGGTTAAGGGCCTTGCACAGGGGCCCAGGAGTGGCTGATTGGTGTGACTGAGATTTAAACTTTAATTTACAACATCCATAACCAAAGTCCATTTCCTCAACCACTAAGTCACTGCCTCCCTGTTTCCCCGTTTATTTATTTATAATTTATATTCATCAATCAGCCATAACATTATGACCTCCTGCCTAATATCTAATATCGTGTTGGTCTTCTTTTTGCTGCTAAAACAGTCGTGACCCATCGATCATCACCAGCATGAACTTCTTCAGCAGTTTGAGCTACACGACCCTGTCTCCAGTTCACCACTGTTCCTATCTAACAGCACTTTTGATAGATTCTGACCAATGCAGACCAGGAACATCCCACAAGAGCTGTAGTTTTGGAGATGCTCCGACCCAGACGTCTAGACTTTGAGGACAAAATGTTTACCTGCTGCTTAATAAAAATAAAAAACATTTTCAATAATTTATATTGTAGGCTATGATATAGTGTGTGTGTGTGTGTGTGTGTGTGTGTGTGTGTGTGTGTGTGTGTGTGTGTGTACATATATACACACTGCCCGTCCAAAAGAAAAAACAACCTGGATTGAACTAAGCAAAGAGTTCAGAGTCTCCCATTGGATAATTACTGCAAAGATGATTGTTTCAGCTGGAAACAAGTATTTAACTGTAACTGATGCAGTGAGCAGCTTCTCATTTCTTGAACAACCATGTCAGAAGGTCCTGTGGTCGTTAAAAAGACGTTCATCTGTTTCAGAAGGGTCAAATTATTGGCATGTATCAAGCGAAGAAAATTCAATTCAATTCAATTCATTTTTATTTGTATAGGGCTTTTAACAATGAACATTGTCTCAAAGCAGCTTTACACAGATAATGTGGTGATTGAACATAAATATGTTCTTTGTAAGTATGTTTGTCCCTGATGAGCAACTGTGGCAAGGAAAAACTCCCCGAGATGGCATAAGGAAGAAACCTTGAGAGGAACCAGACTCAAGAGGGAACCCATCCTCATCTGGGTTGCACCAAATGTCCATTTGAAGCAGATATACAATGTTGTGGGGTACAGTGATGATGATCAGAAGCAAACTGCACTCCCAAGTCAGTGCAGCAGACCGCCGACACCAACTACAGTCCAATCCGTCCTCAAAGCACCCGTTCTACTCCGGAATTAAGAGACCGTCCCGAGCTGCACAGAAGTGTGAAGATCCAAGGAGGGAGAGGGGCAGGAACACTGGTCACTGGAGCCTCAGGAGCATGTTTAACTCGACCGAAAGAGAGAGAGAGAGAGAGAGAGAGAGAGAGAGAGAGAGAGGGTGACGGAAGAGAAGGATATGGATTATTAAGTGTAACTATTGGTGTATGAAAGTTAATGTCACTGTGCAGTTTGGACTCCGGCAAGACTCGCTATGGCAGCATAACTAAAAGGGAGAACCAGAAGGTAACACAGACATGAGGGATCTCTGGGATAAGAGACGACCCACCACACCACCGTCAACAAACCTGAGTGAACGTGTGAATGTGAGGGACGACAGCATACAAATATACCAGTTCACCAAACACTCTATATCCATGTTCCCTCCAGATCTGTGCCTTTACCTAAGAGAAATCTACTGATAAAAGGCTTGACTAAATAAATACGTTTTCAACCTCGACTTGAACACTGAGACTGTGTCTGAGTCCCGAACACTGATTGGAAGGCTGTTCCATAACTGTGGGGCTTTATAAGAGAAAGATCTGCCCCCTGCTGTAGTCTTCATTATTTGAGGAACCAACAGATAGCCAGCACCTTTGATCTAAGTAGGCGTGGAGGATCATACTGGTACAGAAGTTCACTCAGATACTGCGGTGCGAGACCATTGAGTGCTTTATACGTCAGTAGTAATATTTTATAGTCAATGCGAGATTTGATTGGGAGCCAGTGTAGACTGATTAAAACAGGGGTGATGTGGTCATATTTCCTAGATCTAGTGAGGACCCTTGCTGCTGCATTCTGACTAACTGAAGCTTATTGATGCACTTACCGCACACCCAGACAGTAAAGCGTTACAGTAGTCTAATCTAGAAGTAACAAAAGCATGAACTAGTTTTTCTGCATCCTGTAACGACATCATATTTCTAATCTTAGCAATATTTCTAAGGTGAAAGAAGGAGATCCTGGTGATATTATTCACGTGAGACTCAAAGGAAAGACTCGGGTCAATAATCACACCAAGGTCTTTGACAGCCGTACATGCTGAAACAGAAACACCATCCAGAGATGCTACGTAATCGGAAAGTTTACTTCTAGCTGCATGTGGTCCTAGTAAAAGTACTTCCGTCTTATCTGAGTTGAGCAGAAGAAAACATCTAAGGTGATCCCTGAAACTACTAAAATTGGGTGTAGAACTGTCCAACGCTTTGAATGATCGTGATCAGCGATCGCTTAAACGTTTGGTGAAATCAAATCGTAAAAAGAAAACAACAGTAAAACTCACAACTGTGTTTAATAGTGAAAGTAAGAACATTTCCACATGTTCACTGTGAAGGAAACTCATGGGATTGGGACTAAACAGCTGTGAAGTTTTCAGAAAAACACAGATCAGTGAAGCTGCTCTGGAATAAAGGCTTCAGTTTGCTAGGGAGCATAAAGACTGGACTGGAGCAATGGAAGAAGGTCATGTGGTCTGATGAGTCCAGATTGACCCTGTTCCAGAGTGATGGTGCATCAGGGTAGGAAAAGAGGTGGATGAACTGATGTACCCATCATGCCCAGTGCCTGCTGTACGAGCCTGTGGGGGGGCAGTGCTGTGATCTGGGGATGCTGCAGATGCTCAGGTCTCGGTTTAGTAACGTTACTGTATGTGACCAGAGAACGAGGTTAGTGGACCTCCTGAATATACTGAAAGACCAGGTTACTTAATCAATTGATTTTTCCTTCCCTGGTGGCACAGGCAGATTCCAAGGTGACAATCCAAGGATTCATCAGGCTGAAATCATGAAAGAGTGCTTCAGGGAGCATGAGATCCTTTTCACACATGGATTAAACACCACAGAGTCCAGACCTTCACCCCACTGAGAATCTTCAGGATGTGCTGGAGGAGACTTTGTGCAGCGCTCCGACTGTCCCCTCATCAATACAAGATCTTAGTGAAAAATTACTGCAATTCTGGACGTAAATAAATGTTGTGATATTGCAGAAGCTCATCGAAACGATGCCACGGCAAATGCATGCTGTAATCAAAGCTAAAGGAGTTCCAACAAAATATTAGAGACTTTTTTTTGGATGTGCAGAGTGTGTGTGTGTGTGTGTGTGTGTGTGTGTGTGTGTGTGTGTGTGTGTGTGTGTATTAGGGCTGTCAAAATGAACACTTTAACGTAAATAAATTTTAATGGCAATAATTTTATTAACATGCGATTGACTGTTTTTATTACAAATTTTAATTAATAAATATAAAAGAGGCAAAATTAAAACCTTCAACGCAACACACATTTACTCACAACGTCCTTTCTTTACTCAGATCTAAAAAAAATATAAACTCCAGTCATTAGGGAGGCACAAGCCAGTGCACTCTTAGTGTCGGTCCCAAGTCCAGATAAATGTGGAGGTTTGTGTTATGAAGGACGTCCAGAGCAAAACATGTGCCAAATCTAATATGTGGATCACAAATCAGAATTTCATAGCAGATCAGTCGAGGCCCGGGTTACCAACAACCACCACAGGTATCATTAACAACAGGGTACTGGTGTAAACGGGGCTGCTGTTGGCTGAAGGAGGAGAAGGAGAGGAGAAAGATGTCTACAGAGACAGCAGGGAAAGGAGAAGTGGAAGAGAGTGGAGGTTCTGGTTAGAGACGGTGGATTAGAGACAGTGGCATTGAGTAAAAGACAGGAGGTGGAGCTGGAGGTAGCAGAGCTGAAGATGTTGAGATGTTCGTTGGGAGTGACGATGATGGACAGGATTAGAAATGATTTTATTAGAGGGACAGCGCATGTAGGACGTTTTGGAGACAAGTTGAGGGAGGTGAGATTGAGATGGTTTGGACATGTGCAGAGGAGGGACATGGGGTATATCAGTAGGAGAATGCTGAGGATGGAGACACCAGGAAGGAGGAAAAGAGGAAGACCAGGGAGGAGGTTTATGGATGTGGTGAGGGAAGACATTAGTTTAGAGCTTTATTTATCCCCTTGGGGCAAAATTAATTTAAGCTGTCGTGGTGCTTCACACAATCAGAACATACACATACAAATGTTAATACCTTAAAAAAAAAAAATTATAAAATAAAATAAAATAAAATGAAATAAAAACAATGAATCTAATTCAACTGGATTTGTTACATAGCCGTATTGCTTCGGGCACAAAAGTAAAATTGAAACCGGTTTGTGGAACATTTAGTTGATCTTAAACGTCGCCCAGGGGGCATCCACTCAAAATAGTCATTTAAAGGGTGTGTACAGTCACTAATAATTTTGTGTGCCATCGTCATCATTTGCTGTTCATAATAAAATGTGAGACTTTGCAAAGGAACACCTACAATTTTTGAGCACAGATTTACTATACCTTGCAAGCGATTCCTATTCTTTACAGACAATAAAGAAAACCAACAAATAAAAGAAAAAGACAAGATACTTTCCACAAAAGAGTTATAAAAGGTCATAAGAATACATCCAAAACCGGACCATATTCCTGATGGATATTTCTCCCTTCAAGAGAAAAGCACCGTATCGTCTGCATATTTTACCAGATAACTGTTATTATCCGAACTTTGGCAGTCATTTGTATCCAATATGAATAGAACAGGAGAAAGTACGCAGCCTTGTGGTGAACCTATGGAAATATTTGTTGTGTCTGATAGGACACCGTTAACTCTTACCTCTGTTTTCTCTCTGTTAAAAAGTTCATAATCCATAAAACTAAACCATGGTTGAGATTAAACTGACTGATACGTTTCTGTCCTAAAATCATAGGTTGCAAGAAATTGAATGCAGACGAAAAGTCCACAAACAAAAGGTGCGCAAAGGCTCCAGTATTTTCTAGATGTTGACTAAGAGCATTCAACAGAAACAGTTTTGCATCATCTACACCTCTTCCAGCGCGATATGCAAACTGCAATGGATCTAAGAGTGGTCCAACAACTATCATCAGATTCTTTTTAATCTCTTTTTCAAAAGCCTTCATGACTAAAGAAGTCAAGGTGATTGGACGATAATCATTTAGCGCTTCCTGCTTTGCTTCTTTAGGTATAGGTACAATGATTGATGTTTTCCACAAATCAGGAACCAGCCCCAGGTCTAGAGAAGATTAAAAAAAGTAAGTGGAGAACTTCACTAAGCTGTTCAGCACAGTGACTCAGTGTTCAACCACATATACCATCTGGGCCTGAGGCCTTATCAACACTATAGCCTTTAACTGTTTCAATATATCAGATGGATTCAATGATGGAGGTAGTTGGTGTGAAAGAGGCAGATGTAGAGGACAAGGGGGTATGGAGACGGATGATCTGCTGTGGCGCCCCCTAATGGGAGAAGCCAAAAAGAAGAAGAAGAAGAAGAAGAAGAAGAAGATTCTTCTTTATTATTGGTGGTTCACATTCTGTGACAGGGCATTACCACTATCTACTGTGCTAATGGATCAGAGAATTATGTCCCTATTCCCCAGACCAAAAATCCACTATGATGCACACATCTGGCAATTAAAACCATCCGTGTGGAAACATAGCAAAAGTCCTGTAAATTGTTACCATAATTTAAAACACCATAATTACTTTAAAACGTTTACAAGAATATTTTGTCTTCATGCTCTATGCAGAGCATGTCTGGTCTGGTCTTCCTAAGTGTTGTAGGATTCTACACAGAAACCCTGAGAGTTCCTCCTTTGGAACAGAGGAACCCTTCAGCTGTGTGTGAGGAGTGTGATGGAACTCTCTGTCACAACACCACCCAGGTTAGAAGTAGATCCCGTGAGGAGGAAGGGTGTGTGTGTGTGTGTGTGTGTGTGTGTGTGTGTGTGTGTGTGTGGTATGTGGTTAAACTGGTTCTCCAACAGGTGAGCTGCAGTTAAGTGCGTGGGTTTCCGGGGAAATAAAAAAGTTATGTGTTTGATTCACGAGTCCAATCTCTGAGTCTGACCTGGTTCTGCTTCTGGATCTTACCAAGTGGAGTTTTAGTGGCGAAGCGGAGATCCTGCAGATTACACACACACACACACACACTCTCTCTCTCCTTTGGTTTTAGCTCGCAGCGCAACTGAGCGCCAGGTAAATCCATTTATTTATTTATTCATTTATTCTTTTATTATTTAATATCCATCTATTGATCACCAGTATTCATCAAACCGAACCCTCTGTGTTTGGGTCTGTGTTTAAGTGTGTGTGTGTGTGTGTGTTTTAGCCTCCTATATTTCCGGTACAACTTCCAAAATGTGTAATTGTATTTTTTGTAACTGACAGCTGTGTATAATACAGATAATATAAAATATTTCCAGTTTAAGATGTTTGTGTGTGTGTGTGTGTGTGTGTGTGTGTGTGTGTGTGTGTGTGTGTGTGTGTGAGAGAGAGAGAGAGAGAGAGAGAGAGAGAGTGAGTTTACAGTCCGGTTTACTTCTGTGTGTGTAGAGAGAGCCACACCCCTCTGTGTCAACAGTAGGCATTGTGTGTGTGTGTGTGTGTGTGTGTGTGTGTGTGTGTGTGTGTTTACTTGTTGCTCTGTCCCTCTCACTTATTTATTATTATTATGATGGTGATGGATGATTATGGTCAGTAGATGTCCTCCTCCTCTGTTATAAAACATCTACAGCATTAGAGAAACCCATTTATACACTGACAAACTTATTTTTACTGAATAAAAAAGAATAAAATTAGGAGAGGATTTTCTTCTTCACCTAAAAACACTTTCTATATTTCATCTTCATTCTGCAACAAAACAAAAATTTGGAAAGATTATAAAATAGAAATATCATTCATTTGAAAATATAATATATATACAGTATATATCGTTATAATATCAATATAAATTGAATAGAATCAGTAGTGACCAGCAGAGAAGTGACAGATGATTTACAGGTCAAATTAAATTCAAAGATTGAGTTTAATCACTAATAACATAATATATATTTGATATATAATAATAAATTAAAAATATATATTTGAAACTACAATTAATCAGAATCAGAATCAGGTTTATTGGCCAAATGTCTTGACACACACAAGGAAGGTTCCAGCTTTTAGTGACTCTTACAGACATGAATAAAACTATACAATCAGCTTACTATATACGAGACAAAACACACAAGACAAGACAAAAACAGACTGTACAAGACAATATAGACAATGTGAGACAATGTAGACAGTGTAAGTATTAAATAGAGATACAGATTATATGACAGATCAGTGATATACATAAAGTGAGAGTGCATGGTGGTGTAAATAAAAGTTTTGTGCGTCAGGTACAAAAGAGAGTTACTTTAGAACTTTGTACAATATACAGCAGCCATAGTGCGTAACATATACGGATAATGTGATGACTGACAGCTCTGATAGTGCAGTAAATTAGTACATATGAAAGTGGAACAAGAAACATATTAAAGAACAATTTAATTAAGCAACAAAAAGAAAAACTTTGTTTTGATACCAGGTTTTTGGGGGGTGTAAACTTTTAAACAAGTTTCTGTCACAAACTGCATTCAGTGTTTAGAATGAAGTGGGAGCACAGTGGTTATGGTGGTTGACTTCTGATTGAAAGGTTGTGAGTTTAAAACCCATCACCACCGAGGCCCCGACCATCAACTGCTCCGTGTATAAAAGGAATAAATGAAGTCACTCTGGATGAAGGAATCTGTCGAAATGCTGGTAATATTCTGTTAATGCTGTTCATTTATTCCAGATGAGGTTACAGCTTTTATTTTGAAAATAAAACACGTTTTCATAGCATGTGTGAGCGTGAGTAGGAGTGTGTGAGTGTGAGTAAGAGTGTGTGTGTGTGTGTGAGTGTGAGTAAGAGTGTGTGTATGTGTGAGTGTGAGTAAGAGTGTGTGTGAATGTGAGTAAGAGTGTGTGTGAGTGTGAGTAAGAGTGTGTGTGAGTGTAAGTAAGAGTGTGTGTGAGTGTGAGTAAGAGTGTGTGTGAGCGTGAGTAAGGTGTGTGTGAGCGTGAGTAAGTGTGTGTGAAGTGAGTAAGAGTGTGAGTGTGAGAGTGTGTGTGAGTGTGAGTAAGAGTGTGTGAGTGTGAGTAAGAGTGTGTGTGAGTGTGAGTGAGTGTGTGTGTGTGTGTGTGAGTGTGTAAGAGTGTGTGTGTGAATGTGAGTAAGAGTGTGTGTGAGCGTGAGTAAGAGGTGTGTGAGTGTGAGTAAGAGGTGTGTGAACGTGAGTAAGGTGTGTGTGAGCGTGAGTAAGGTGTGTGAGTGAGTAAGAGTGAGTGTGAGTGGCGTGTGTGTGAACGTGAGTGTGTGTGTGAACGTGAGTAAGAGTGTGTGAGGTGTGAGTAAGAGTGTGTGAGCGTGAGTAAGTGTGTGTGAACGTGAGTGTGTGTGTGTGAGTGTGTGAGCGTGAGTAAGGTGTGTGTGTGAGTGTGTGAACGTGAGTAAGAGTGTGTGTTAATGTGAGTAAGAGTGTGTGAGTGTAAGTAAGGTGTGTGTGAGTGTAAGTAGGTGTGTGTGTGGCGTGAGTAAGGTGTGTGTGTGAGCGTGAGTAAGAGTAAGTGTGAGTAAGAGTGTGTGTGTGAATGTTAGTAAGGTGTGTGTGAGCGAGGTGAGTGTGTGAGTGTGTGAGTGTGTGTGAACGTGAGTAAGAGTGTGTGTGAACGTGAGTAAGTGTGTGTGAGCGTGAGTTAGAGTGTGTGTGAGCGTGAGTGGTGTGTGTGAACATGAGTAAGAGTGTGAACGTGAGTAAGGTGTGTGTGAGTGGTGTGTGTGAACGTGAGTAAGGTGTGTGTGAACGTGAGTAAGAGTGTGTGTGAATGTGAGTAGGTGTGTGAGCGTGAGTAGGTGTGTGTGGTGTGAGTAAGAGGTGTGTGTGTGTGGTGTGAGTGGTGTGTGTGAGTGTGAGTAGAGTGTGTGTGAATGTGAGTAGGTGTGTGTGAGCGTGAGTAAGAGGTGTGTGAGTGTGAGTAAGAGGTGTGTGAGCGTGAGTAGAGGTGTGTGAGCGTAAGAGTGTGTGTGAACGTGAGTAAGAGTGTGTGTGTGTGTGTGTGTGTGAGCGTGAGTAAGAGTGTGTGTGGTGTGTGTGTGAACGTTAGTAAGAGTGTGTGAACGTGAGTAGAGTGTGTGTGTGTGTGAGCGTGAGTGGTGTGTGTGAACGTGAGTAAGGTGTGTGTGTGTGTGTGAGTGGTGTGTGTGAATGTGGTAAGAGTGTGTGTGAGTGTAAGTAAGGTGTGTGTGAGTGTAAGTAGGTGTGTGTGGCGTGAGTAAGTGTGTGTGAGCGTGGTAAGAGTGTGTGTGAGCGTGAGTAAGAGTGTGTAAGTGTGAGTAAGAGTGTGTGTGAATGTGGTAAGAGTGTGTGTGAGCGAGGTGAGTGTGTGAGCGTGGGTGTGTGTGAGCGTGAGTAAAAGTGTGTGTGAACGTGAGTAAGAGTGTGTGGAGTGTGAGTAAGAGTGTGTGTGAACATGAGTAAGAGTGTGTGTGAGCGTGAGTGGCGTGTGTGAGCGTGAGTGAGTGTGTGTGTGTGAGTGGTGTGTGTGAGCGTGAGTAAGGTGTGTGTGAGTGTGAGTAAGGTGTGTGTGAATGTGAGTAAGAGTGTGTGTGAATGTGAGTAAGAGTGTGTGTGAGTGAGTAAGAGTGTGTGAGTAAGGTGTGTGTGAGCGTGAGTAAGAGTGTGTGTGAGTGAGTAAGAGTATGTGAGTGTGTGTATGTGTGAGTGTGAGTAAGAGTGTGTTTGAATGTGAGTAAGAGTGTGTGAGTGTGAGTGGTGTGTGTGTGTGAGTAGGTGTGTGAGTGTAAGTAAGAGTGTGTGTGAGTGTGAGTAAGAGTGTGTGTGAACGTGAGTGTGTGTGAACATGAGTAAGAGTGTGTGAGTGTGAGTAAGGTGTGTGTGGTGTGAGTAAGTGTGTGTGAGGTGTGAGTGTGTGTGTGTGAGGTGTAAGTGTGTGTGTGAGCGTGAGTGAGTGTGTGAACGTGAGTAAGAGTGTGTGTGAGTGTGAGTGGTGTGTGTGAGCGTGAGTAAGGTGTGTGTGAGTGTGAGGTGTGTGTGTGAATGTGAGTAAGAGTGTGTGTGTGAACGTGAGTAAGAGTGTGTGTGAACGTGAGTAAGAGTGTGTGTGAACGTGAGTAAGAGTGTGTGAGTAAGAGTGTGTGTGAACGTGAGTAAGTGTGTGTGAACGTGAGTAAGAGTGTGTGTGAACATGAGTAAGAGTGTGTGTGAGTGTGAGTAAGAGTGTGTGTGAACGTGAGTAAGAGTGAGTGTGTGTGTAAGAGTGTGTGTGAGCGTGAGTGAGTGTGTGTGTGACGTGAGTAAGAGTGAGTGTGAGTAAGAGTGTGTGTGAGTGTGGTAAGAGTGTGTGAACGTAAGAGTGTGTGTGTGAGGTGAGTAAGAGTGAGTGTGAGTGGTGTGTGTGAACGTGAGTAAGAGGTGTGTGAGCGTGAGTAAGAGTGAGTGTGAGTAAGTGTGTGTGAGCGTGGTAAGAGTGTGTGTGAGGTGTGTGAGGTGTGTGTGTGAACGTGAGTAAGAGTGTGTGTGTGAGCGTGAGTAAGAGTGTGTGAGCGTGGGTGTGTGTGTGACGTGAGTAAGGTGTGTGTGTGTGAGTGGCGTGTGTGTGAGTGTGTAAGTAAGAGTGTGTGAGTGTAAGTAAGAGTGTGTGTGAGCGTGAGT
>NC_060897.1:219167-224167 GCF_014805685.1 Silurus meridionalis
GGGAGTAGGAAGAGGGGAGCACGATTATAAGTGTGTGTGTGTGTGTGTGTGTGTGTGTGTGTGTGTGTGTGTGTGTGTGTGTGTGTGTGTGAAGCAGCCAGCTAGTCAGCCAAGCCAGCCAGCACAGTCTGCTCTCAGAAATGGCGTCGTTTGGAGCCAAAGCCCTGAAAAAAAAAATCTATTTTTAAACCCAACGTTGCATTTGTTCGAATCCCGAACTGAAGCAGCAGATCGCTGTGCGCGCGCATCACCTGTATCTTCAGCCCTCTGGACAAGACGTGGCGATCCAGACGATCAGACAGACAAATAAATAGATGAATACATGAATGGATGAATGAATGGATGACAGGTCGTGGGTTTGTGGTTGCTTGGTGGTGGTGAACATGTCGGTGAAGGTTGTTTTTTCTTCCTTTTTTTTGGGGGGGTGGGGGGGGGTTGTTCTCCGAGGGTGCAGTGTGCAGTGAGGTGCGCGTGCACGTGCCCGGTTTACAGGGTTCTATTGTTGTCTGGTCTCAGGATGATGATGAGCGGCTGCAGTGAATCAGCCACGGGGCTGGAGACTGAGGGAGAGAAAGAAAGAGAAAGAGAGACAGAACACACACTGAGAGGGAGAGAGGAGAGAGAGAGAGAGAGCTCTGAACGGCAGAACATAGAAATGCATAATGAGCATGATGATCAGAAACAGGCTGCTGGGGCTTTCTGCTCTCTCTCTCTCTCTCTCTCTCTCTCTCTCAGTGCGTGTGTTCTGTCTCTCTTTCTGTCCAGTAGGACAATAGGCACTGAAATATATAGAGGCGAATGAGGGGAGGGGAGGAAGAAACCGGATTTTTGTGGTGGTGGTGCTGGTTGGTGTGACCTCCTCCTCCTCCGTATCCTCCATCTCCCCCTCCTCTTCATCCTCCTCCTCCTCCTCCCTCTCTTACCCCCATTCTTGAGGACTTGCATGCATGTGAAACGGGAGAGATAAACAGAGCCGTGCAGCAGGAGCGCGCGCAGGAGGCAAAAAGAGAGAGGGACACGGGGGAGAGGAGAGAGAGAGAGAGAGAGAGAGAGAGAGAGAGATAGTGCATTAGAATTTAGGAAATAACCTCCCTCCCCTCCACCCTTCCCCACCTCTCCCACCCACCTCTTGTCTATCTCTCCATCTTCATCCCTTGCTTTTTTCTGTTTTCTCCCCCTTTTCCTTCCTTCTTTCCTTCATTCCAGTCTTTTCTTTTCTGTTCTTTTTTCTTTTTTTGAATGGACAGAAATTATCCTGGCGCAGGATTCGGTGAGCTCGGCGCCGGGACGGGATGGAGTTACGAGAGGTCGGCCAAGGCGAGGTAAGACCACCACACACACACACACACACACACACACACACACGCAGGAGAAAACCAGGCTGTTCTGTCTGTACAACGTGTGATTCGAGTTACTGGTTACGGGCTTCTGAATAGAGCTCCAGGTATTGTCATGTAGTGAAGAAGAAGGAGGAGGAAGAGGAAGAGGAGGAGGAAGAGGAGGAGGAGGAGGGAGCCTCTGAAAAATGCCAGGAATGCGCTTAAGAGAGAGTGAATGCGCGATACGGAAGATAGACCGAGACTGAGACAGAGGGAGAGGGAGAGAGGAGAGAGAGAGGGAAAAAAAAGAGGGGGACGAGAAAGAGAGAAGGCGTAGAGGGGGATGGGGACCTTCAGGGATGTTGCTTAAGCTACTGTGTTGTCAAAAATTCCCTTAAAATATCTGCTCTTTCACTGCCGGAGGAGATTGCAGGGCCTGTGTGTAACCTCTCTGTTCGGTGTGTGTGTGTGTGTGTGTGTGTGTGGAGCTAATTGATGGTGTGTGTTGACAAAGCACCCATGTTACACAAGGTTACATTGTCCACGGATCAAATAACAATTCTGGGGGATCCAGTGCTTCCTGGGTTCTGTGTAGCTCTCACTTACCTCCACAGTGCACACAGTGTGTGTGATGTGTATATCATGTGTATATGATATCTATAGTGTAGGTGGTTTTTAAGGTGTATATCTATTTGGATATAGTGTGTGTGTGTGTGTGTGTGTGTGTGTGTGTGTGTGTGGCACGTACACAGTGTGTATGATGTGTATTTAGTGTAGGTGGTGTTTAAGGTGTATATACATTCTACACAGTGTGTATATAGTGTACATAGTGTGTATGGTGTGTGTGTATATATAGTGTGAGTATTGTGTGTAGAATGTAAATAGTGTACATAGTGTGTATGGTGTGTGTGTGTGTGTGTATAGTGTGTGTGTGTGTGTAGAGTGTAAATAGTGTACATAGTGTGTATTGTGTGTGTGTGTACATAGTGTGTGTGGTGTGTATAGTGTACATAGTGTATGGTGTGTACATAGTGTGTATGTGTGTGTGTGTGTGTGTGTGTGTGTATATAGTGTGAGTAGTGTGTAGAGTGTATATAGTGTACATAGTGTGTATGTGTGTGTGTGTATATAGTGAGTAGTGTGTGTAGAGTGTAAATAGTGTACATAGTGTGTATTGTGTGTGTATATATAGTGTGAGTAGTGTGTGTAGAGTGTATATAGTGTGTGTGTGTATATAGTACATAGTGTGTATGGTGTGTGTGTATATAGTGTGAGTAGTGTGTGTGTGGTGTGTATATAGTGTACAAAGTGTGTATGGTGTGTGTGTGTGTGTGTGTGTGTACATAGTGTATTGTGTGTGTGTGTGTGTAGAGTGTAAATAGTGTACATAGTGTATGGTGTGTGTGTGTGTGTGTGTGTACATAGTGTGTGTGGTGTGTGTGTGTGGTGTGTATATATAGTGTGTGTGTATATAGTGTACAAAGTGTGTATGGTGTGTACATAGTGTATTGTGTGTGTGTGTGTGTATATATAGTGTACATAGTGTATTGTGTGTGTGTGTGTGTGTGTATAGTGTACATAATGTGTATGGTGTGTGTGTGTATATATATAGTGTGTGTGTGTGTGTGTGTGTGTGTATATGGTGTGTATATAGTGTGTGTGTATATAGTGTACATAATGTGTATGGTGTGTATATATTTTATATAGTGTACATAGTGTACATAGTGTGGTGTGTATATATTTTATATAGTGTATGGTGTGTATATAGTGTACATAGTGTGTGTGTACATAGTGTATGGTGTGTACATAGTGTGTGTGTGGTGTGTATATATAGTGTACATAATGTGTATGGTGTGTACATAGTGTACATAGTGTGTGTATAGTGTACATAGTGTGGTGTGTATATAGTGTACAAAGTGTGTGTGGTGTGTATATAGTGCATAGTGTGTGTGTGGTGTATATACAGAGTACATAGTGTGTGGTGTATAGTGTACATAATGTGTGTGTGTGTATATAGTGTACATAGTGTGTGATGTGTATATAGTGTGCGTGGTGTGTATATATTTTATATAGTGTGTGTACATAGTGTATGGTGTGTGTATATATAGTGTGTGTGTATAGTGTGTGTGTATATGTGTACATAGTGTGTGTGTATACATAGTGTGTGTGGTGTGTACATAGTGCATAGTGTGTGGTGTGCATAGTGTGTGTGTGTGTGTACATAGTGTGTGTGTGTGTATATATAGTGTGTGTGTATATAGTGTGTACATAGTGTACATAGTGTGTGTGGTGTGTATATAGTGCACATAGTGTGTGTGTATATAGTGCACATAGTGTGTGGTGTATAGTGTATATAGTGTGAGTGTGTGTAGAGTGTATATAGTGTACATAGTGTACATAGTGTGTGTGGTGTGTATATAGTGTACAAAGTGTGTGTGGTGTGTATATATTTTATATAGTGTATGGTGTGTATATAGTGTACATAATGTGTGGTGTGTGTATATAGTGCACATAGTGTGTGGTGTGTATATAGTGTGTACATAGTGTGGTGTGTATATAATTATTACATAGTGTGTGTGGTGTGTATATAATTATTACATAGTGTGTATGGTGTGTACATAGTGTGTGTGGTGTGTATATAGTGTACATAATGTGTATGGTGTGTACATAGTGTACATAGTGTGGTGTGTATATAGTGTACATAGTGTGTGTGGTGTGTATATAGTGTACATAGTGTGTGTGGTGTGTATATAATTATTACATAGTGTGTGGTGTGTATATAGTGTATATGGTGTGTGTATACAGTGTGCATAGTGTGTGTGGTGTGTATATAGTGTACATAGTGTGTGTGTATATATGTACATAGTGTACATAGTGTGTATAGTGTGTGGTGTGTGTGTGTGTATACATAGTGTATGTGGTGTGTATATATAGTGTACATAGTGTGTGTGGTGTATAGTGTACATAGTGTGTGGTGTGTGTATATAGTGTACATAGTGTGTGGTGTACATAGTGTATGTGTATATAGTGTACATGTGTGTGTGTGTACATAGTGTGTATGTGTGTATATATGTGTGTGTGTACAGTGTACATAGTGTATGGTGTGTATATACAGTGTACATAATGTGTATGGTGTGTATATAGTGCACATAGTGTGTGTGTATGGTGTACATAGTGTGTGTATATAGTACATAGTGTGTGTGGTGTATATAGTGTACATAGTGTGGTGTGTATATAGTGTGTATAGTGTACATAATGTGTGGTGTGTACAGTGTTCATAGTGTCTGTGGTGTGTATATAGTACATAGTGTGTGGTGTGCATAGTGTACATAATGTGTGTGGTGTATATAGTGTACATAGTGTGTGGTGTGTATACAGTGTTCATAATGTCTGTGGTGTGTATATAGTGTACATAGTGTGTGTGTATATACAGAGTACATAGTGTGTGTGGTGTATAGTGTACATAGTGTGTGTGTGTACATAGTGTGTGTGTGTGGTGTGTATAGTGTACATGTGTGTGTGTGGTGTATAGTATACATAATGTGTGGTGTGTATATAGTGTACATAGTGTGTGGTGTATACAGTGTACATAGTGTGTGTGGTGTATATAGTGTACATAGTGTGTGGTGTGTGTGTACATAGTGCACATAGTGTGTGTGGTGTGTATATATATAGTGTGTG
>NC_060897.1:229167-241667 GCF_014805685.1 Silurus meridionalis
GCCAAGTTAGAACTTTAACCTGATAATGATCTCCCAACACGTGGTCTTTCCTTATATGAGGTGGTATTAAACAGATCCAAGACTAGTGGTGTAACTGGTGCTATTCTGACCCTCATGCATTCCCACATCTGCTACTTCATCATGGACAGCGAGTTAGAACAAAGATCATACGTGAAATTCTGCAACATTACAGAGACGTTTGACGTGACGTACGTTTGACATACGGCGAAGCTGTAACGACTCGTTCGAGGTGTTTCGAGAGGCACACGCGCTTCAAGAGCAGAAGAACATTGGCAGATATCAGAAAGACCTTCAACGAGCTCAACCCCTGAAAACGTCAAAACTGTTCGCAACTAATCCACATGATCTCACTTCTGCATCTACTCACCAGCTCTAGAGGACTTCACCCTCTTCTTAAGATGTAGATCCAGCTCAAAGGTCACCGTTTTTACACACATTGTAGAGATCCAGCACGAATCCAGCACAATGCACTGCTTGAGACACTTTGAAAAGAAGATGTTTCAGAAGAACACTGGGAGAGCTGTGATACCACCTTGTAGGAGCGTTCTAAAAAGACATTTCACTTCTGATTCCCTTTTTCATTTTGTGATATAAAGATCACCCGTCAGTGCAGTGTGATGGAGCATCCAGTCACGCTTAGATATTACGCTTGACCACGTAGAGCTCCACAGGGTTCCACCACACACAAAACCTCTCTAATGGAGATGAATGGATAGGGTTGCGTTTCCCATCATCCTGTAAACATGTACATGTGAGGATGGATTGCAGTGCTTTAGGTCTTTAGGGTGGATCCAATAGAATGTTGTAATTCAGTCTACATTTGATCTCCTCAGTCATCTACTCAGACTTGCTTTCTCTGTTCATCAGTTTTAGATATTATTCCACTGGTTCATTTGAAGCTGTTGGGGACATGGAGGAAATGATAATGGATGGAGGTGTGGGCCAAAGGTGCTGAAGCTTAGAAATAAGTGGAGCTGAAGACCAAAAGAAGGTGTAATGCAGAGACAGTAAACTAGAACAGTGAATCCTTGAACGAGGGCTGACTTGGGTGATGATTACCTGCTGGAGAAGTGTGTGTGTGTGTGTGTGTGTGTGTGTGTGTGAGACAAAGAAGTGAGGAAGAGGAAACGTGCATGGAATGACCTGAAGAGCAGGTGATTTGTAGTAAAGGA
Source organism: Silurus meridionalis (assembly GCF_014805685.1). Lineage (NCBI taxonomy): Eukaryota > Metazoa > Chordata > Actinopteri > Siluriformes > Siluridae > Silurus > Silurus meridionalis. Next base: position 230,361 of record NC_060897.1, read on the forward strand.
ATACAGAGAAAGGGAAATGGTTACAAAAAAAGAAAAAATATGTGAAAAGAAAGAAAGCGTTGCTGGTGTGTGTTCACTGTAAGGAGAACTGCATCAATCTCTTTTCCTCCAGGGAATAATTCCTTACTCCGTTTGGGTCTGTGGTTCATCTCTTTGGGATTAACACCTAATTAGGGGCTGATTTCTATCAAACTTCGTGTCAGTCTTTAGGACTGCGATACCACGGGAGTCTCGTTGATCTAGCAGGAGATCTCTCAGGCTTGGGAGGAGAATTATATGAATGTATGCGAAGGCTGATGAATGAATTCATGCTATGAGATTTGTTAGTAAGGAGACAGAACTCTGGGTGGAGAAAAATCTGACTGACAGACTATTAGTCTTATTTTGTTGTGTCTGTTGATTTGTTCTTCCTTTCACAAAAATGCTTTTTATTTTGCTGGTAAAAACTCATTGGCGTTCCTCGTCTGGTTCTCAGAGATATTTAAATGTCTTAAGCAGGGATTTTTGTTTTATTGATCTCAAACAACACACAGAATTCCACACAGCCACAGTGATTTATGTGGTTAGTGGATAAACCCGAGAGGGTTTGAGTGCATGAGTGAGACGTGTGCTCTTTTGCTTGTGCGTTTAACCATTTAACTCAGTTCATTAGAGCTTTTTCCAGCTAATTACTCCAGAACCCTGCCCCTGAGACAAGGGTATGTTTAAACGACATGGACAAGCTCTCAGATACTATCCCCCAAGCGTGAGCTTTGGTCATTCCTACTTCTTGTATTTAATCCGAATGGATAATAATTTAAATTCACCTAATACTGAATGGCGGAATAAAACCATAGGTTTCCCGCCGGGATAAAATCTTGGCTTATTTTCCTGAAATGAAACGAGGTGAGTGTAAAGTCACTTATTGTTCTGTGTTGGTTTAAAGATAGACTGTCTGCTTCTGTGTTCTGCTGCTTATATTGAATGACACCCACCCCCTCACCACGTGCTCACTCGGTGTGTGGCGTCTGCGGCTTCCCACACTGGCCTCCGAGTGGAACGATCCACGCTAACAGAGCTGTACTCCTATTAAGAGCCTGTTGAGGAAGGGGGTTACCAAGGCAATTCAGTCACAAGAGAGCTTTTATCAATGAGAGCTCTGTCTCACCTCAGCAACATCCTAACTGCTATTGTCAGCTCGACTGCCCACTCTTATGAAAGGAAACAACAGTCTGTAGAGATGTCAAAAGGCAGCTGATTGGCTGAGCCGTGTCCAATCAGGATGAATATCTTGGTTCATGTTTACAGCTGAGGAAGAACTAAAGAGAATGTGGATGAAAAAAATGAACAGTAGCATGGTTTTGGTCTTGTTTCAGATTTAATCTAATAAATTATTTCTTAGTGTTAAAGGTTTGTCCTGTGCTGTTTAATATCCCTCTCTAAATCTGCATACAATCTGAGAAATATCATTTATAGTAAATGTCCCAGGATTAGTGAACACTTGATTATTGATACATTGGTAAACACGATCTAGGAACGAGTATTTAATGGTGTAATGGAAAACAGGTCTTGAGGTTTTGACATATTTAGCCCTGAAGAAGCGAGTATGTATGAGGATATTAAGCTTGGGCATTGTTGTAGTAGAGACGGGACAGAGTCAGGTCCGAGGCTGTTTGGGACACAGAGGATATGAAATTGAATAGGCTGATTAAACAGCTAATTTGTGTGTGTGGCTCTAGTGGATAGTGTATAATACACAATAAGATCATCTGATATTCTTTATCAGGATTTCTCTAAAGACATGTATTCCTGTACTCTTTATCATGTTAGCTGACTAACTATTTCATTGTATGACATTGTTTTTTTCAGTGATTTAAGCAATAAATGTATGCACACAGAAAGCAATTTTGTAATTTTACATTCTCTCTTGTTTCCTGTGTTTCTTCTGTGTTGTCAGTCTGATGTATGGGAGCTCCAGATCCTCCCATCCGGACTCCGAATTACTCCATCGTCAAGCTTATGCCACACCACACCCCCTGCAGGGCTATGCTACTAATCACCACCCAGGCAGCTCTGGACAGGCCGGGGCATGGGGGGCTGCAGGCCGAAGCCTGGGTGAGAGAAAGGACATTTTTGATATTGATATTTCACATTAAACTACAGGGTTTGATAATTTTAGCATGTTGGTATATACATCAAATCAAATAAAATTTTATTTGTCACACACACATACATGCAGTGAAATGCTTTTTACGACTGTCCAACATATAAGCATATATATTACATATATATTATTAGCACATATATTAAAGGAATAGAATGTAAGGATAAAACAAACAAAAAAATAAGGAAGATTAATATATTAAGGTATAAACTATATATTTGGTATAAATATATAAACGTTATGACATCTTTTACAGGGCTTTCGGGTTTGTTTGATGCTGGGTTACACCATGCTAGCCCTTCAGGGCCTGACGCTTCTGTCATGAACCTGATCTCTGCTTTGGAATCCAGAGGTCCACAGCCTCCCCCATCAGCATCTTCCCTCCTCTCTCAGTTCCGTACCCCATCATGGCAGACAGGTAAGCATTCAACAATGCAAAATTTTCTGTCCTATAGGATGGTATGAGAAATAATATTTTATACAGATGTAGTTGATTGATTTGGTTTTATTTTATTTTTATTTGTTATAGCAATGCATACCCCAGCCCCTGCTGAGCTTTTCATCTCCAGTGCTTTGCCTGGATCTGGCTCATTTCCTTCTTCATCTGCCCTGTCCGCGTATCAGCACCCTGCCTCCTTCTCTGGGCGTTCATTTTCTGGGGTTACACCATCGTTGTCCCTCCAGGATACACCTACATTCAGCCCAACATCCAATGGCCTTCTATCACCTCATGATTCTTTACTGCACATAAAAACACCATCCCAATCCAGCCTGGGCTTTGATCGTCTTCTCTCTTCACAGAGTGCAGCATCAGCATACAGAGGAGCCCAGGAACCCTCAAGTGGTCCTCAGCCTCAAGCACCCACATCATCCTCTCGCCACTTGCCTCCCCCTCAATTTAACCTGCTCTCCTCCCAGCTTCAAGAGCAGACCTCCCATCTGTACAATGCTTCTGTATTTTCTTCAGCACCTGCACCATCGCAACCACCTACTTCACAGGAAAGAACAATTCCAAGGCAAGACAGTGTGATTAAGCACTACCAGAGACCTTCCCCTGCACAGTCCCAGTTACCCTCATCTGCATCACATCCCCTGCAACATTATCTCAGCTGTGGAACATCAGGCTACCAGCAGATCTCACACCATCGGCACGGTGGAATGAACTGTAGCCCACTTGGTGACCAGAGCCCATCATCTGATCCCAAGCCTTCCCCTAGATCAGACCAAGTGTACCGCCCCATAGTACAGCCGCCATACTGCTCTTCCTCGACTTCCTCAACACCTGCCTCTGGTGGTATTGGAAAATCAGGAAAGAGTTCTAGTTCAAGCAGTGGCTACTCATCTTCTAGCTCTTCTTCATCCAGAACTCCTCACACACCTCCCTCCGCTTCCTCTACAACTTCATCCTCCTCCACTTCTTCTAACCCAAGTGCTTCATCTAGCGCCTCCTCTGCTCCTTCAAGACAACAACCCCCTCCCCAGTCTGCACCACAACCCCCTCCGCCACCACCTCCACCCCTCCCTGTTTCCTCCTCTGCTACACAACAGCCTCCAAATAAACCCTGCCTTTCCACATATGGCTCCCCTGTAGCACCTGTTAAACCCACCTCTGGCCTCCCTGGCCAAACCCCACCACAACAACACTCACAATCATATTCACCAAGCCAACCTCCAGCATCCCACCTCTCTCAGCCGTACGGGGGTTTCAGTTCACCTCAGGCACAGGAAGTTAGCTCGGGATCGGGGAAAGGGTTTGGGGGTCTGGGAGCGACAGGGCGTTCATTTTCAGGGGAGGGGGTATATGGCTCTGAATCAGGATATGGTTCTTTACCACCCTCGCTTGGAGGAGCAGGAAGTCCTTCAATGGGTTACGAGAATACAGGACATTCGCCTGCCCTAATTGGATCTGGAGGTGGTACTAGTTCAACAAGTAGTGGTACTGGCTCAACAGGTGGTAGTGCAGCAGCTAATAGCAGTAACAGTGTTGCAAGTGGTGGGGCTGGAGGATCATACCACCTTCCTGATTCCAGTCCCTCACCTTCACTTAACTCTGCAATCAATAGACCTGGACTGCACTCCCCTGCACCCACTCACCCTGCACAGTCTCCAGGAGGAACTGGGGGTAATAAGTACCTATCCTCAGTTCTCTCTCCTAATTTTTTATCTTCTCCACAGGGTTACTCAGACACACGGGCACCACCACCACAGACACAGCCTTATCATTCTGCAGCACCTAAGAGCAAGTCAGAATCTGATATGCTTAGTATTGAACAAGCTCAAGAGGAGGATGAAGATGATGATGATTTTCTAATACAGCACCTTTTGCACTCCCAAAGCCCAGCACCCCATCCATCTCAGCACCACACTCAGCAGCAACCACCACAGGTGACTTCACAGCAGCAGCCGGCACAGCCACAATCTATGCCACAAAGTAGGGAAGAAGCAAAGGGAATGTCTGCCTATGAACTGAACAAGGCATCTGAGGAACGCTACCAATTACAGAGTGTCATTAGAACTAATAATGCCACTAATAATGTGGGTCCAGGAACAGCAAACACTGCTGGACAAGGAACTGGCCCAGGAACAGGCCAAGAGAGTCAGCTGGAAATATCTCTAAAGAAGCAGCAAACAAAAATAGACAGGGCAGTATCAGGAGCTGGGGCAAATGGAGGACGAGGGGGAATTGATTCACTCCCTCACTCCCACCAGCATGCTCAGCACACTCACCAACATGACTCCCTTGGCTCAGTGGTCCATTATGGGAGAGGGGACTCTTATGCCCACCAGACACACCAACACCACTCTTCACACCCACAGCATTCCCAACATCCACAGCATTCTCACCCCCATCCCCTGTCACACACCCATGTGGACATCAAGAAAGCTACAGATTCTTCAGAGCTACCCTACATACGAAAACCACCAGACTTGCAGCAGCAAAAGTCTCAACCTTCTCTTTCTCACATGGATTCACCACCTGACCAGACTCAGCAACCTCAGCAAACTCATCTTCTACAGACTGTCCTTTCTCACTCTACACGTAACAAAATGGACACTCAACAGATTCCCCAACCAACACAGCATTCAATAAATCAACAGGCTTTATTGGGACCAAATGGAGTCCTTGGAACTGGAAATGGTGGGAGTGTGGAAACCCAGTCACAGGCCTCTCAGCTTCAACTCCAATTACAATCTCAGTCTATGGAGGCCCACTATGGTTGTGAGGCACAGCGAAACCAAAGCCAGTCAAATCAGAATTCAGTCTCACAACTCGAAATGCTTGAACGATCACTTTCTAGAGCAAACAGTCATGAAGGTGCAGGGCCCACTGAGAGAATTGTTGGTGGAGATGGAAGTGGTAATGACCATCAAAGACCACAGCAACAGCTGCAGCACCAGCATAGGATGCCGTCACATCACCAGACTCACCATCCTCAACAAACACCTTCAGAGCTTCATGATTTTCTTAATGAGTCAAATTTGAGCATGTCAGCCCCATCTCATCTGCATCATATGGCTTCTCATCATGGCCCCCCTCATTCCCACCACCATTCACAACCCCACCCACATCACCAACACTCCCACCAGCACTCTCGTCACATGCCACCCAACACTGTACCAATGCAGCCACAGGCCCAGCCCAGGGAACCAGAGCCTCAGCTTTCTCAGCCACAGCTAGATCAACTTAAAGACCACCAATTTGACTCTGAAAGTTCTGGTGTAAAAAATACACAGAATCAGGGACAAAACCAACAGCAGCAACAGAGGTTTGTGCCTCTGACCTCCATCTGTTTCCCTGACTCACTTCTACAAGATGAGGATCGATCATTTTTTCCAGCAATGGAGGACATGTTTTGTTCTGAGGACTACAAACCAAGCTGTGCAGGAGGAGCAGGGGCAGGGCAAGGAGAAGACATTGTATCTGAAGCACGTGTAAATGTTCAAGATGGAATAGAGTCTGTTAAGGCAGGTGGAGGGGCAGGTGGATATGATATGATGGGCCATCATGAAGACCAGAGTTATGGGCAGTACTGTCACAGTCTTTCTGAATCTGGCAATGGGACAATGCATCTAGATTTAGACTCACTGAAAACTCATGAACTCCCATCTACTGTGAATACAGAGCAACTGGGCCTGATTCAGTCTCAGACAACAGGCATGGGAATGGGTGGAACTGGGTCCAGTATAGATGGAACAGGGAACAAAATTATGGGAAATTCTGGTGTAGGAGGTGGTTCTGGAACGGGTGGGCTGACTTCACCCATCTTTTGTTCCTCTAGACCCAAAAAACTACTGAAGACCAGCTCCTTTCACCTTCTTAAACAGCGAAGAGACCCCAATTCCCAGCCACAGATAAAGAAAACTTATGCACAAGAATATGAATTTGAAGATGATGAAGACAAAGCAGACGTTCCTGCTGACATCCGACTGAACAGCAGGCGACTCCCAGATTTGCTTCCTGATCTGGTGTCTAGCTGCAGAAAGTCCAGTGGTGGTTCAGGGGTTGGTGGTCTAAGTCCGCTAATGAGTGACTTGGATTTCTGCAACCCCTCAGGATACTCGTCACTTGGACCTCCTCCACAGCTCCTTCCCCAGGATGGGCCAAAGAAGAGAGGTAGAAAACCCACCAAACCCAAACGAGAAGGCCCTCCAAGGCCTAGAGGAAGACCTCGTATTCGTCCACTTCCAGAACCTCCATATTGCAGGGGGCTGATGGGACCTGGTGCTGGAGAGAGCCGCAGGGGTCGTGGTCGAGGAAGGGGTCGTGGCAGGAAAGATGATCTCATGTTGGAGATGCATAGAGACATCAACAAAGGACCGAATTATCATCAACAGCCTCACCAACAAGCTCCTCATCTCCATCACCAACAGCAACTTCAACAGCAACATCCACAACAGCAGCACTTAGCACAACATCAACATCTGCACCATTCACAGCCACAGCAGCACCTCCACCCACAGCAGCAACACATGCACCAACAGCAGCACCTACATACACAACACCATCAGCACTTACATCAACAGCAAACACATCATCATCAACAACAACAACAACAACAACAACATCAGCCTCAACAGCAGTATCAGGAGCCCATCAAACCAATTAAAGTGAGTCAAACTAAAGACTTTTTTATAAAGATTTACAATATTAGATTATTGCACAGCTCATTCTCTTTTCCAATTTCTAGATAAAACTTCCTCTTCCCTCAATGCCTTCATCTGAATGCCTCCTGAGGACAGACTCCTTGTCAAGCACAGACCCAGTTCTGTCTGATGGCTCAGTGGGATCTGCACCATCTCTTGGTCTGAGCCCTGGACCCACATCTGCACTGGACCTGAACAGAGCCGATATGAACTGTGGTCAGGATAAGATTAAAGAGAAGGATCAAGAGGTAAAAAAAAAATGTGGAAGAAAATATATTTCATACTCTTTATAGAGATATTTACAATACCAAGCTCAGCGTTACCAATATGTGTTATTGAGAAAAAAATGATATTTTATTTAGATCAATATCTTAATATACTTTCTGTATAAGATTACTGTAATGCTGAACTGAAAGATTAACTGAATGCTGAAAAATAGGCACTAGCACATTATTTGTTGTCAGAATTTAAACCTGATTTGTTTTTATTTTACTCTTTGTAAGAGTTTATTTGCTGTTTGATAGCAGTATAATAGTGTCACATCCCCTAATCTGCATACGTCATTTAATATTACTGTGAAAGTGCGGTTTCAATTTCATGGCATAAATTATTTTCTATTTTTTACTACAGTGAACAAAAAAAAAAAAATGATTTGACTCTTCCTACTTGCTTGTCCTATTTGTGATACATAATAATCATAATAATAATATGAATACAGAAAAAATGAATGATAGTTATTATACATGTATTTGTTAAAATAGAAAGAAAAATGTTTTATGCTTTGGATGAGAACACAGAGAATTTTTGTTTTCTGGTCTTTTATAAAAGACCAAAATACTAAAACTTTAATCATATGATTCTTTCCTCTATGCCGTTGTGTACAATTGCACTTGTGAAATTGCTCTTGTTGCCTCAGCAACAGGTAACCTCAGAAGAGAAGGATGGAAGGAAAAAAAAAACGGGGGCTGGGGGGTGTAATGTGGCTATCTTTAGTTATTGCATATGTAATGTGGAGATATGTGTGGACTTTTCCCAGATATCCTGGGAGAGAGACATGGATGAACAGTTGACCCCAGAGGCATGGGCCACCATGCAAAAACTGTCCAGCTCTGTAAGGCACATCTTCATTATTTTTAGATCTTTTATAATATTTATAACATGTATAAGAAAGCAGAATTATCAAAAAATGGATGTAAGCGAATATATGAACATAAAGGACTTCTACATGATATTTTACGGACAGAAAGACAGAACTCATTGTCCTCAGCATGCTGGTGGGTTTAGTTCCACTAGAGGGAGCCGTTCACTCTGAGTGTGAGATGATTGACAGCCTGCCATGATCTATCTGTCCTTAAAAAATGCAATAAAAGAAGGGGAGAGAGCTGGCTGTTGCCAGGGTAGCTGTTGCCACGGTTACACATTCATAGTAACCACCATTCAGCCCCCCTGCTGTACTACCTCCCGTAAGACACACCTAATATACAGCACCATGCAAAAGTATTCAGACTCACCAATTTTATTATTTTGCCAGATTACTGATTTACGCAGATTTATGCTGGCTGTGTGATATTTTAATTTTGGAACACCATGATTTCAAATGCAGCATTTGATATTTTATGGTATAAAATTATTAGCAAGATGTTATTAAATATACTGCACAAATATACTTATATTCCCAAATATATTAATAATCATGAATTTGCCCTTTACCCAGTTATTATAAATAAAAAATAAAATTTTTACAGTCAACAGCTAATTACTTGGACACTTAATCCGCACTAAATCTGTGAAACTGATGAGAAAAGAGCATTCTTTTTAAGGAATAAAATAACACATTCATTAGGATTAAGTGAGACTGATTTGTGTGTGATTCAGTGGTTACTTCAGATCCACAAACCAGGGAAAGGAAACAACACAAACCACCATGGCACTGCCTGGAAAATCCCATCCATTACATTCTGTGCATGAAGGCATTGCTCATGAAAGGAGTGAGAGAGCAGGCGGAGGAAAAAGTGCACCACTTAAAGCTAAGCTTGGGCTGGATGACAGTGTGGCATAAAAGAAGCCAGTAATCATGTAAAAACATTCTGTAATTGGGCAAAAATCACAAATGCACTGTTGCATAAGATTCTTCAGACAGCATGAAGATCTACCATATATCTTATATTTATATATATCTATATGTGTGTATGTATGTATGTGTATGTATATATATATATATATATATTAGGGCTCTCAGTCAATGAAAATATTTAATGGTGATTAATCGCACGATGTCTTGAGTTAACTCGTGATTAATCGCAACTTCAATGTTTCTGTTCTAAATGTATCTTAAATGAATACTTTGAAAGTGTTTAATTCTCTAATCAACATGACCATGTATAAATATTGATGCTTTATGCAAATGTATGTTTATTATTAGTGAAACTGAACTCAACATAGAGCATGAAGACAAAATATTATTGTAAACGTTTGAAAGAAATTCTGGTGTTTTAAATGACGTAAATCATCAGGACACCAAACGGAACTTTTGCTGTTTCCACACGGACGGTTTTAATTGTCGGATGTGTGCACCATGGCGGATTTTGGTGCTGATTTGAGATTAATAACACATTAATAGCGTGCTATTAAAATAAGTGCCATTAAAATAAATTTGCGTTAAACCTGCTGATTTTGACAGCCTGAATATAAATATATATCTGAGAACCACTCAGACTCCTGAACTAAAATTACTGGAAGAAGAAGCAGCCAATAGGTAGAGGAATTGTTTTGCTAGTGACTCTGATATGAATCTTATCCTAATAAAATCGCTTTTAACATTTTCTGATCATTGTACGTCCAAAATTCTATTATGAAGACAACTCTCAGTATAATAGTGCAAATATCGAATGCTTTCCGTTTCATTCAGCAGATCAGATACAGTGATAGACAGTATGATTGGTTCTACCTTCCTTCTAGTTTGTGATTAGAGCGAGATTAACCTGTTGAGTTTGTTCGCTCATGTAAATGGAAAAGTGCAATTAGTTCTCAATTCCTGACTTCATATTGGAGGAACCTGTCCAGTCTTTTTTATTCTCTCAATATGTTGCATGAATCTGTAAATTTGTACACTGAATTCACTCGGCCTTCCCTTCCTCTTTTTCTGATCCCACTCTCTTAGACTGACGACAAGCCATCAGAGCTGAAGTCTGGCTTCATCACTTCCTTCCTGGACTTTCTAAAAACGGAGAAAAAGCCTCCATCTGGCCCGCTCCACATGCATGGCTCCAGCCCTGTACATGAGCCCTCTGTGAAGGGAGGGATTCATCCTTTATCACCACCTAAACCACCACCTCCTACTCCTCCACCATTTGGAGAGACAGAAGGAGAAGGAGGCCTCGCCCTGAGCAATTGCCCTTCACCATGCAAACGCCTGGATGAGGAACTCAAGAGAAACCTGGAGACACTGCCATCTTTCTCCTCAGATGAAGAAGATTCGGTAAGCAAGAACCAGGACCTTCAGAAGAGCATCTCTTCTGCCATCTCTGCCCTCTATGACACACCCCACAGCCTGGCTGCCCTCCCACCCCCTCCCACTCCATCTCCACCCCCTGCACAGGCCCCACCTCTTGATACACCTCCACCACCTGCTGATTCAGAGACGTTCCCAGAGCTAGAGACTCACCTGATGACCCATGAGCTTCATACACACACTGAGCTGAACCTACAAGAGAGGCCACACACTCCAGAGGAGGAAGAGGAGGAACCCTTAGAGGATGAAGGGCCAGAGGAGCTAGAGGAGGAGGGAATGCAGAAAGTGGATGAAAAAGATGATAAGTTGGAGGAAGATGGAGGAGAAGAAGAGGAGAACATTGAACAGAGTAGAATAGAGGACATGGAGAAAGAGGAGGATGCTGAGGAGATGGAATTCTGTGACACTGATGCTCCAAAAGTTAATGGTAAGTGCAGATGTTTTGAATTTGTTTTGTTTGTTATTGTAGTCATCTGAACAAGTGTATGGCTAAATGGTTGAGATGGCA
>NC_060897.1:246667-249167 GCF_014805685.1 Silurus meridionalis
ACATAAGTTGTGAAAATAACGACCATTTATCAGTATAATAAAAAAAACATCTTAGCATACGCTAGGCATTAGGAATAACAATTATAAACAATTACCAGTAGAACACAATAATCCTGTCAGATAACCTCATGTTATCTTACTGGCTAATGTTAGTTAGCCACTACATAATGTTACTACTACATCATTTTATGAACATAAAAAAATCCTATCAGCTCTTGTTAGCCAGCTAGTTAGCATTAGAATTATACTACAAAATGTTTATGAACATAACCTTAAATTTTCTTAGAACTTGCCAGTTTACCTCAGATTAGCTGGTTAGCATGTCTTCTTCTTCTTTCGGCTTCTCCCATTAGGGGGATCGTCCGTCTCCATACCCCCTGTCCTCTACAGCTGCCTCTTTCACACCAACTACCTGCATGTCTTCCCTCACCACATCCATAAACCTCCTCCTTGCTCTTCCTCTTTTCCTCCTTCCTGGTGTCTCCATCCTCAGCATTCTCCTACTGATATACCCCATGTCCCTCCTCTGCACATGTCCAAACCATCTCAATCTCACCTCCCTCACCTTGTCTCCAAAACGTCCTACATGCGCTGTCCCTCTAATAAACTTATTTCTAATCCTGTCGATCGTTGTCACTCCCAATGAACATCTCAACATCTTCAGCTCTGCTACCTCCAGCTCCACCTCCTGTCTTTTACTCAATGCCACTGTCTCTAATCCATACAACATCTCAGGTCTCACCACAGTCCTATAAACTTTCCCTTTCACTCTCACAGATACTCTTCTATCACAAATCACTCCTGCTATCACTCTTCTCCACCCACTCCACCCTGCCTGCACTCTTTTCTTCACTTCTCTAACACACTCTCCATTACTCTGCACTGTTGACCCCAGGTACCTGAACTCCTCCACCTTCTCCACCTCTTCTCCCTGCAACCGCACCCTCCACTGCCCTCCCTCTCATTCACACACATGTACTCTGTCTTACTCCTACTGAGTTTCATTCCCCTTCTCTCCAGCGTGTACCTCCACCTCTCCAGGCTCTTCCCAACCTGCTCACTACTCTCACCACAAATCACAATATCATCTGCAAACATCATAGTCCATGGAGACTCCTGTCTGATCTCATCCTTCATCCTGTCCATCATCACTGTAAAAAGGAAAGGGCTCAGAGCCGATCCTTGATGCCGTCCAACTCCTTCTGACCTTCTCTATACTTCTCCATCAACATTCTCAAAGCAAATATTGCATCTGTAGAGCTCTTCAGGCATCTTCTCACCATCCAAAATCTTGTTAAACTATCTGGTTAAAAACTCCACTGCATCTCTCCTAAACATCTCCATGCTTCTACTCGTATGTCATCTGGTCCAACCCAATTTCCACTCTTCATCCTCTTAATCGCTGCTCTCACTTCCTTTTTACTAATCCTATCTACATCCTGCTTCACCATCTCCACATCATGCAACCTTCTCTCTCTCTCATTTACCTCGTTCATCAGCTGCTCAAAATACTCCCTCCATCTTCTCCTTCAGGTTGCATCTCCTACATAGAACATAATCCACCTGTGTGCACCTTCCTCCACTCTTATACGTCACCCTATGATCCTCCTTCTTCTTAAAATACGTGTTCACCACTGCCATTTCCATCCTCTTAGCAAAATCTACCACCATCTGCCCTTCCACACACACACACACACACACACACACACACACACACACACACACACGATTTGATGATCAATCAACTATAGGCAAGACTTGACATTTCTGATTCATTTATGTTAATCATTAGGGATTGGGGAGACCCCTAATATATATAAATACACTGACACAAGAATGGCAGTGACTTGGTGTTTCTTTTCTTTCTGTCCAGGCGCCAATCACTTGCTAAGCCACCGCCCACCATCCGGACTCAAACCCCACCCCAGGTGGAACGAGAGGAGAGAGAAAAAGCAAGAGAGAGAAAGACAACGAGAGAGAGAGCAACATGAACAAAGAGATAGAGAGAGGGTTAGAGAGAGAGAGAGAAAAGAGAGGGAGAAAGAGGCAGAGCAGAGGGAAAGAGAAAAGCAAGAAAAAGAGAAAGAACGGGAGATGAAATGGGAGCAAGAGAGGGAGGAGAAGGAGATAGAGAAAAGAAGGAGAGAGAGAAGCAACGAGAAAAGGAACGAGAGAAAGAGAGGGCAAGGAAAGAGAGAAACAACAAGAGAAGGAGAGGAGAGAGAGCAAGAGAAACAAAGGGAAAGAGAGAGGCAGAAGGAGAAAGAGAGAGAAAGACAGCGAGAAAAGGAAAGAGATGAAAAGAAAGGGAGAGAGAGAAGGAAAAGAAGCTCCAAGAAAAACAAAATCACGAAAAGATGGAGAGGAGAGGTGGAGGAGCGAGGGAGAGTGAAGGAGGAGAAGAGAGGAGGAGCAGGAGGAGAGAAGAGAGCAGAAAAGGCCAAGAGCAGGACTGTAAAAGTGAAAGCAGAGCCTCCACCTAAAAAGAGGAAGAAGTGGC
>NC_060897.1:256667-279167 GCF_014805685.1 Silurus meridionalis
TAACACACCACCTTCACACTAACACACCACCTGTACACACTAACACACCACCTTACACACTAACACACCACCTTTACACTAACACACCACCATCACACACTAACACACCATCACACACTAACACACACCATCACACACACTAACACACCACACCATCACACACTAACACACCACCATCACACACTAACACACCACCAACACACTAACACACCACCATCACACACTAACACACCACCTTTACACTAACACACCACCTTTACACACTAACACACCACCTTTACACACTAACACACCACCTTCACACACTAACACACCACCTTCACACACTAACACACCACCATCACACACTAACACACCACCATCACACACTAACACACCACCATCACACACTAACACACCACCATCACACACTAACACCATCATCACACACTAACACACCACCATCACACACTAACACACCACCATCACACACACACTAACACACCATCATCACACACTAACACACCACCACACACTAACACACCATCATCACACACTAACACACCACCTTCACACACTAACACACCACCTGTACACACTAACACACCACCACACACTAACACACCACCACACACTAACACACCACCTTCACACACTAACACACCACCATCACACACTAACACACCACCATCACACACTAACACACCACCACCATCACACTAACACACCACCTTTACACTAACACACCACAATCACACACTAACACACCATCACACACTACACACTAACACCACCACACACTAACACACCATCACACACTAACACACCACATCACACACTAACACACCACCATCACACACTAACACACCACCATCACACACTAACACACCACCTTACACACTAACACCACCACACACTAACACACCATCATCACACACTAACACACCACCTTCACACACTAACACACCACCATCACACTAACACACCACATCACACACTAACACCACCACACTAACACACCACCACACACTAACACACCACCATCACACTAACACCACCATCACACACTAACACACCACCATCACACACTAACACACCACCATCACACACTAACACCACCATCATACACTAACACACCATCATCACACACTAACACACCACCACACCACCACACACTAACACACCACCATCACACACTAACACACCACCATCTCACACTAACACACCACTATCACACACTAACACATCACCATCACACACTAACCCACCACCATCACACACTAACACACCACCATTACACATTACCACACCACCAACACACACTAACACACCACCATCACACACACTAACACACCACCACACACTAACACACCACCATCACACATTACCACACCACCAACACACACTAACACACCATCATCACACTAACACACCACCATCACACACTAACACACCACCACACTAACACACCATCACACACCACCATCACACACTAGCACACCACAATCACACAAACCACACACTAACACACCACCATCACACACTAACACACCACCTGCACACACTAACACACCACCATCACACACACTAACACACCACCATCACACACTAACACACCACCATCACAGACTAACACAACACCATCACACACCATCATCACACTAACACACCATCACACACTAAATCACACCACCATCACAGACTAACACAACACCATCACACACCATCATCACACACTAACACACCACCTTCACACACTAACACACCACCATCACACACCACACCACCATCTCACACTAACACACTATCATCACACACTAACACACCACCACACACTAACACACCACCATCACACACCACACACCACCATCTCACACTAACACACTATCACACACTAACACACCACCATCACACATTACCACACCACCACCACACAATAACACTCCACCATCACACATTAACACACCACCAACACACACTAACACACACCACCATCACACACTAACACACCACCATCACACACTAACACATCCCCATTACACACTAACACCACCATCACAAACTAACACACCACCATCACACATTACCACACCACCAACTCACACTAACACAACACCATCACACACTAACACATCCCCATTACACACTAACACACCACCATCACACACTAACACACCACTATCACACACTAACACATCCCCATTACACACTAACACACCACCATCACAAACTAACACACCACCATCACACATTACCACACCACCAACTCACACTAACACAACACCATCAGACATTAACACACCATCACACATTAACACACCATTATCACACACTAACACACCACCACCACACACTTACACAACACCAAGTTTGTCCCTGATGAACAAGCCGGTGGCAACTGTGGTGAAGGAAAAACTCCACGTGATGCAGAAGGAAGAAACCTTGAGAGGAACCAGACTCAAGAGAGAACCTCATCCTTATCTGGGTGCCACCGAATGTCCATTTATTACAGATAAACGATGTTGCGATACGTGATAAAAAATATATTTTATGTTGGTGTAAAGAACTTCAAATGTTTTACATTTGTGTTTAGTTTGTTGTGCGACACTTAGACTATTATTATAAATAGCTGTGACTCCGACTTCTCTGTTAATGAGATGAGGTTGGTGTATGTAACTATACCCAGGAGGACTCGATTCATTTAACGCTACATATTTATTCAGTTTAATCCACGTTTCTGTCAAACACATTATATTAATCTCCTGGCCGGTAATAATTATTCTTTATGTAACTAACTCTTAGAAAAGAGTTAGTAAGGTAATGATTTTGAGCTCCATTTTGTTTGGTCTCTTCCGCCCCATACGGTATAGTCCTTTAACTCCGCCCCCATACGGTATTGTCTTTAGCCCCCTTACAGTATAATCCTTTGACTCTGCCCCCCACTAGTTAGTGTGACGTACACCATGGTAAAGGAAAGTCATGTCGCTTAAATGCTCTGAAATCGTACAAGGTTCTTAAGGAAAGTAAGGGATAATTAAGCACAAGGTTCTTAAGGAAAGTAAGGGATAATTAAGCACCTAGCTGGAACGGGAACAAGGTACTATGATTGATTTGTTTGATGTGTATATGTATTAATATTTTGGTTAATCTATTTAACTGTGAAGTGTTTTAATGTGTTGTTGTCACTGCCACATCTGTGACATCATCGTGTGACATCACAGGGGGTTTCTTTTGAATGGCTATTCATGTTTATGTTTGTAAGAGCTGATTGTTTTATTTGTTATTTATCTGTTCTGTAGCTCTTACGGTGTTTCACTAAGAAAAGGTTTCTCATCAAGGAAAGGTAGATTTTGTGTTTCCCAAAGGAAAGGCTGACGGCTGAACACAAAATAAAGGCTTTTTGAAACATCAGTACGCTTCACCATTGTCTGGCTAGGGGTTAGCTACAGTAAGAGCTTGACCCGCATCGATTCCAATAACTGTTGTCTACAACGGGCCACGGAGGGTCTTCAAAGCGCCAGTTACAGCTTCTGCTACATCACCACCACAAGGCATCAGCGTGGACCCATCAAGCTGCTTCCTCGCGCCTGACCTATACTTCGGACAGCAGTCTCACAGTTTCGGTGCAATGGTCAAGTACAACCACACTTACGGACATTGATGCAAGGTCGTGAGTATTAATCTACTATAGTACAACGATACGACGAGCAACGGATGAACGGCTTCTCGGACTGAACATTTAATACTCATCGGCTAAGCAACAAGAGCAACAAGATAAACTGTGATTATATTTGTGCCCATGCCTGTAGGCATCCACATGGACTTTGTCTAATTAAGGACATAGAATTTTGTTTTTTGGATTTTGCATTTATCTACTTAGTTAACAGTGTTTATTGAGGATTTAACATTCACATTTCTCTCATTTGGATTTATTATTGTTGATAACTTGTTCATTGTAGTATTTACACTGACATTTACAATAATTCTAGTGTCTATATGTTAATGCATATATGTCAGCTGCTTAAATTGATGTTCTGATATTTTATGTTTATACAGTGCTTATTCAGGGCTTCTTATCAGTTAAGGGGTCTTCTTCGCCATTAGAGTTAAAATTTATAAGTGATAATGTCACAGTCAGGAAATGAGATGGAGGTGGAGGAGCAGATGGCTAGTTACCAGCATGAAGATTTACAAGGTGAAACCCACATAATGGTAGACCAATCAGAGCGACCGTGTCTGAAGGAAACAAATGAAGTTGAACAACAATGTCTAACTGATCTCCAAGACAAATTTAATAAGGATGATAATGCTCTTGAAGGTCCAAGACGCTCTGAACGCACGCACCATCTTACAGAGAAGATGCTCGCGCACCAATATGAAGAGGCCAAGAGAAAAGAGAAAAGGCTGTTTGCCATGTACGAACAGTGGAAGCTCCACGCAAGGAAGGCAAGAGATCAGCTAAAGACTTATATGTCAGAGAGTCAGCTCTGGCCTCTCATTCACGAGCTTAAGAAAAGTAAAGATAACATGATGAACATTTATTATGACATTCAAAATCTCAACTCACCCTCCATCGACATAAGAAGAAGAGTTGATACGTGTGAAGCTGTGACCACAGAAATCATCAACATTGCATACAGCAGAGCTATAAATGAGGAAAGCGGGTTTGATGAGCCGCAGGAAAGACACCGCCTTCACGAACTACTCCGCCACGACTATGCAAAGTCTGTCTATGGATCCGCAGCTTCTTGGACAAGTCACAGCCAGTCCGATCTCTACTCCATAACTTCATCCATGATAGTAAAGCAGCGTGGACGCAGCAGCTGAACTAGCAGTAAAGGAAGCAAATTATCAGATGCTGCTGGAAGAAGAAAAGCAAAAGGAATCTATAAGGGAGCTAGAAGAACAACAACACAAGACACTAGAGGCACAACGCAAGGCACTAGAGGCACAAAGGCATAAGTTGGAGCGATTACAGGCAGCGAAAGAGATAAGGGCTGCTCAAGCCAAGTTGAAGATCTACGAAAGGGAGACAGATCACAAGGATGCTATTTATCTCAAGAAGGAAAGGAACATGGAAGCAAAGAATACACCTGTAACTACAGTGCCCCTCTCTCAAGTTACATAGTAGATTAATACTCATGACCTTGCATCAATGTCCGTAAGTGTGGTTGTACTTGACCATTGCACCGAAACTGTGAGACTGCTGTCCGAAGTATAGGTCAGGCACAAGGAAGCAGCTTGATGAGTCCACGCTGATGCCTTGTGGTGGTGATGTAGCAGAAGCTGTAACTGGCGCTTTGAAGACCCTCCGTGGCCCGTTGTAGACAACAGTTATTGGAATCGATGCGGGTCAAGCTCTTACTGATGAGCTTCGACATAAATGGGAACAATGGAAAAGAGATCTAGCCCACTTAGATAATTTTACCATAGCCCGT
Organism: Silurus meridionalis; assembly: GCF_014805685.1. Taxonomy (NCBI): domain Eukaryota; kingdom Metazoa; phylum Chordata; class Actinopteri; order Siluriformes; family Siluridae; genus Silurus; species Silurus meridionalis. Next base: position 262,085 of record NC_060897.1, read on the forward strand.
ACCTACTCACCGGCTGGATTTGGAAGGGTCTCTAAGACAGAGCTGCATCACTTCTCTGATGCCAGTGTGAGGGGTTACGGTCAGTGTTCATACCTGCGACTTCAAAACGAAAAGGGAGATGTTCATTGTGCCTTGGTTGTAGGAAAATCACGTGTCTCTCCAACCAAAGTCACAACCATCCCACGACTAGAATTAACAGCAGCAGTTGTTTCCGTGAAAATAAGCAACATGCTTAAGGAGGAATTGGGATGCATTAATGCAGAGGAATTCTTCTGGACTGACTCTAAAGTGGTCTTAGGATACATAAGAAATGAAGCGCGACGGTTCCACACGTTTGTAGCTAACCGGGTTCAAAAGATTCAGCTCAGCTCAGCCCCACAACAGTGGCGATATGTCCCGACAAATGAGAATCCTGCTGACCACGCCTCCCGGGGCTTGACTGCCAGTGAGTTTTTATCATCTACCTGGCTTGCCGGACCTAAGTTCTTATGGAACAAGGAAATAAAGCTGGCTACAGAGGAAGTACCAGAGTTATCAGTCGGAGATCCAGAGGTCAGGAGTGTTCTAGCACTCAGTACTAAAACCACGGAACACGCAAGCATCATTGATCGTCTGTCTAAGTTCTCATCTTGGTCGCTAACTATACGAGCAATTGCACGCATTCTAAGGCGCATAAGCAATAACAGATCAAACAATCTCACCACTGTAACCGAACGTGAAGAGGCAGAACATCATCTAATCAAAATTCTGCAGAAAAATGTGTATCAAGAAGAGCTAAAACTGCTGAGCAAAGGAATCCCTCTACCACGGCATAATCCTTTGCACGCTCTTGACGCTTTTCTCCATGACGACAGCATACTCAGGGTGGGAGGGAGGCTATGCAACTCCTCTCTTCCCAACTTCTTCAAGCACCCTGCAATCATTCCCAAAGATCATCACATCACAAGGATGATTATTGCTTATCATCAAGAAAGATGAAACATCAAGGTAAAGGTCTTACTATCAACGAAATAAGGCGCAGTGGCTACTGGATTACAGGAATCAACCGGGCTGTTGCATCCTACATTCGTCAATGTGTCATCTGTAGACGGCTACGCAGACCTATGGAGGAGCAAAGATGGCGATCTACCGCCAGAACGGTTGGAGCCATCCCCTCCTTTCACTTTCTGTGGCATGGATTGCTTCGGGCCATTCCTTACAAAACAAGGAAGAAAAGAGAACAAGAGATACGGTCTTCTTTTCACTTGTCTTAGTTCCGTGCTGTCCATATTGAGATTCTCGAGGACATGTCGACAGATGCTTTCATCAACGGCCTTCGATGTTTCATCGCCATACGTGGTGCTGTTCGTCTGATCAGGTCTGACCCAGGAAGCAACTTTGTAGGAGCCAAAATGAGTTCAGAGAAGCTCTAAAGGAAGTTGATGCAGATCGTCTTGCTGTATTTCTTGCAAATAGGCAGTGCGACTTCAGAATGAATGCACCCCATGCTAGCCATTCAGGAGGGGTGTGGGAAAGACATAAGGACTGTGAGAGGTGTCCTAAGATCCACTCTCGCTCTTTCCTCTGGTAGACTAAATGATGCTTCGTTACGGGCCTTTTCTATGAAGCTATGGCTATAGTCAACAGCCGCCCTCTGACTGTTGACAATCTCAGTGAGCCCCATGGCCTCGAACCACTCACCCCTAATCATCTTCTGACAATGAAATCTGTCCAGGCCTTACCTCCTCCAGGTGAATTCATCAGAGAAGATATGTATGGCAAGAAAAGGTGGAGACATGCTCAATACCTTGCAGAACAGTTTTGGAGTAGATGGCGAAAGGAATACCTCGCCAACATAGCTCTTAGACAGCGCTGGCATGCTCCAAGAAGGAATTTACAAGTTGGAGATATCGTAATCCTGAAAGGAGAGGATTTGCAGAGGAATGAGTGGAGATTGGGTAGAGTTTCAAAAGTCACTACTGACAAAGACGGACTTGTACGGAGAGTTAAACTCCAGCTTGGTGACCGTAAGCTTGGCAAGAAAGGGGAGCGTCTTCACGAGTTGTCAGAAGTTGAGCGCCCAATCCAGAAGCTTGTTCTGTTGCTGGAGTCTAATTAAATCTGCTCCTTCCCTCTATAGTACATAATAGTACATAGTCGTTGCTAAGTTACAACTTTGGCATAAATTGTCTTCGTTCTTATACGGTTTTCGGAAAGGTAAATTTTCAGTTTAAATCATTCGTGCTTAATGTAGTCTGTGTACGTCCCATTATTCACTCATGATTGGTGGAGTGTAACTAACTCTTAGAAAAGAGTTAGTAAGGTAATGATTTTGAGCTCCATTTTGTTTGGTCTCTTCCGCCCCATACGGTATAGTCCTTTAACTCCGCCCCATACGGTATTGTCTTTTAGCCCCCTTACAGTATAATCCTTTGACTCTGCCCCCCACTAGTTAGTGTGACGTACACCATGGTAAAGGAAAGTCATGTCGCTTAAATGCTCTGAAATCGTACAAGGTTCTTAAGGAAAGTAAGGGATAATTAAGCACAAGGTTCTTAAGGAAAGTAAGGGATAATTAAGCACCTAGCTGGAACGGGAACAAGGTACTATGATTGATTTGTTTGATGTGTATATGTATTAATATTTTGGTTAATCTATTTAACTGTGAAGTGTTTTAATGTGTTGTTGTCACTGCCACATCTGTGACATCATCGTGTGACATCACAGGGGGTTTCTTTTGAATGGCTATTCATGTTTATGTTTGTAAGAGCTGATTGTTTTATTTGTTATCTATCTGTTCTGTAGCTCTTACGGTGTTTCACTAAGAAAAGGTTTCTCATCAAGGAAAGGTAGATTTTGTGTTTCCCAAAGGAAAGGCTGACGGCTGAACACAAAATAAAGGCTTTTTGAAACATCAGTACGCTTCACCATTGTCTGGCTAGGGGTTAGCTACACTTTATGGTAAGCGCTTTTGATGTAAGACATCTAATATTTAACAATCCTGTCTTTAGGTGCCTCTGTGCATTCAGTTCTATTTAATTTACAGTTATTCAGGTTACTTAAACAGACTTTCTGAGAATTCCTACATTTTGGTTTCACTCAGGGGACAGACACAGTCTCAATATGGTGGATCCTGAGTGACGACTCTGTGCAGCTAGCAGACAGTTGGTTTAGCCTGTCTGTCTGCTCCCTGGCCTTGGCTCTGGACAGTCACTTGTTAACTAGTGCTGTTCTGAGACTATGACCTATACTACAAGAAATGAGAGCAGCACCTTCCCAAGTAGGATAGATACCATCCCGCCCTAACAGGCCAGCCTTGCCCTCAAAATTGCTAAATTATCTATGAAGCCTGCATTGTTTTTGGAGCACCACTCGGACATCCAGCAGTTCAGCGACCATAACCTGCTGTCTGACATTGCCTTTGCTAATTTACACACCTCTATAATATTACTCTTAGTAACCTCTGACTGTCGAAGGCGTATATAATTAGCACCTATGTAAAAAAATCTTTCTTAGAGAACCTGTGCTTTCCTAAAAACCTAAGCTGACCTGCTGTGTCCAGCGCCCTGGCTCCCTGTACCTCCCTGACTTGTGCTGCTGGTGTCTCTTTAGGTCTAGCTACTTTCACATGCCTCAGAATAGAGTATCCTATAACCAGAGCTCTTTCAGGTTTCTCAGCAGGTGCTTCACTGAGGAGAGGAAACCTGTTGGACATGTGAAGCGGAGAGGAATGGTGCTCCTGTGGGCGGGGTTTAGCGTTAGCTTTGGCTTTGCAAGTATGCCGCCGTGTCGTCACCCACTCGCCCCCGCTGCAGCGATCTAATGCTGGAGTCTGGGAATGCTAACTCCACCTGGGGGCATCCAGACTTTCCCCTGCAGATCCTGGACTGCTCTCACACTCACTACTTCTCTCTAGACTCTGGATGCGCTCCTCTAATACTGAGATATTGCCTGTCACAGAGCAAACTAACTTACACTTCTAACAGATAAAATTATCATTAGCAACGGAGAAAGACTGACTAACATGTCACACTTCAAACACTGAATGAGCTGGATGCTCACCATAGCAGAGAAATTACGTACTTTAATGTGGTTACTGTAGTGGGTGTTCATGGTTCTGATGGGAATGTTCTTCACTCACTGCTTTCAAACCCTTAAACAGGGAATAAAACTCTCTTCCAAAAGAAGAAAGAGAAAAAACAGAGCCAATAGAAAGTAGAGAATACAGCAGATGTTTAGCAGATGTCCGAGTCCAGAGCGGTGTACAAAAGTGCATTGAGTCTCAATCAATGAATAAATCTACACTGTCACGCAAGATTTCAAACTTCATATAAAGTCAAGTCAAGTCAAGAGGCTTTTATTGTCATTTGTACTATACACAGTTGTACACGGTACACAGTAAAAATGAGACAACGTTCCTCCGGAACCCTGGTGCTACACTAAACATAGAGCTACAACACAACACAAAGCTACATAAAGTGCATCGAGTGCAACCGAGTGCAAACAGTGCAGACAAAAACAGTACAGACAGACAGTGCAGACAGACAACACAAGACAACACAAGACAACACGAGACAAGACAAAAAAATATATATATATATATATATATATAAATAAATAAATATATATATATATATATATATATATATATATATATATATATATATATATATATATATATATATATATATATATATATATATATATATATATATATATATATATATATAGCGCCGACCAGTAAACCTAAAAACTATACCCGGGAGTGAATATAACCAGAACAATGTAGTACAAAAACAGCAGCAGTCAAGAGGTGCAAAAGACAGCATGTAAACAGTATAATAAAGTGAAAGGTGCAACAAACAGCAGTAAGAGAGTGGTACAGTCAAGTATAAATAATAATAAATAAATAGATGGTGGTGGAATGGATTGAGATAGATAATGAGTGTGTGTTAAGTGTTTAGTCCAGGTTGTACAGTTCGGTAACACACATTTGAGTGAGTGTGTGTGTGTGAGTTCCGTTTCAGTTCTGTGTGTTGAGAAGCCTGATGGCTTGAGGAAAGAAACTGTTGCACAGTCTGGATGTGACGGCCCGAATGCTTCGGAACTGTTATCCTGATGGCAGGAGAGTAAAAAGTGTGTGTGAGGGGTGTGTGTGGTCGTCCACAATGCTGTTTGCTTTGCGGATGCAGCGTGTGGTGTAAATGTCCATGATAGAGGGAGAGAGACTCCGATGATCTTCTCAGCTGTTCTCACTATCCTCTGTAGGGTCTTGCTATCCGAGACGGTACAGTTCCCAAACCAGGCAGTGATGCAGCTGCTCAAGATGCTCTTAATGGTCCCTCTGTAGAACATGGTCAGGATGGGGGGAGGGAGTTCAGCTTTCCTCAGCCTTCTCAGGAAGTAGAGACGCTGCTGGGCTTTCTTCGTGATGGAGCTGGTGTTGAGTGACCAGGTGAGGTTGTCTGCCAGATGAACACCAAGGAATTTGGTGCTCTTGACGATCTCCACTGAGGATCCATCAATAATCAGTGGAGAATGGCTGCTCTGTGCTCTCCTGAAGTCCATAACCATCTCTTTGGTTTTGTCAACGTTCAGAGACAGGTTGCTATCTCCACACCAGGCTGTTAACCATTGCACCTCCTCTCTGTATGCTGACTCGTCATTCTTGCTGATTAGACCCACCACAGTCGTGTTATCTGCCAACTTGATGATGTGATTCGAGCAGTGCATTGCTATACAGTCATGAGTCAGCAGAGTAAACAGTGGGGCCCCAGTGCTCAGTGTGGTGGTGCTGGAGATGCTGTTCCCGATCCGGACTGACTGAGGTCTTCCAGTCAGGAAGTCCAGGATCCAGTTGCAGAGGGAGGTGTTCAGGCCCAGTAGGCTTAACATCTCAATCAGGTGCTAAGGAATGATTGTGTTGAATGCTGAGCTGAAGTCAATGAACAGCATTCGTACATATGAGTCCTTTTTGTCCAGGTGGGTGAGGGCCAGATGGAGGGTTGTGGAGATAGCATTGTCCGTGGAACGGTTCGGACGATACGCAAACTGCATGGGGTCCAGGGAGGGTGGAAGCTGGATCTTAATGTGCCTCATGACGAACCTCTCGAAGCACTTCATCACGATGGGTGTGAGCGCGACCGGACGATAGTCATTGAGGCAGAAGACAGTAGATTTCTTAGGCACGGGAACAATGGTCGTTGTCTTGAAGCACGTGGGAACAAAGTTACTGCTCAGGGAGATGTTAAAGATGTCAGTAAAGACACCCGCTAGCTGTTCTGCACATTCCCTGAGCACTCTGCCAGGAATGTTGTCAGGTCCAGCAGACTTCCGTGGGTTAACTCTGCATAAAGTTTTCCTCACTTCAGCTGTAGTTAGACAGAGCACCTGGTCAGTGGGAGGAGGGGTGGTCTTCCTCGCCACCACGTTGTTCTGTACCACGGCCGTCTTGTCCCCTAAACTGAAGGCAGAGTCTCTTTGTTTCAACAGCGCATGCACATTTGCAGTCATCCACGGTTTCTGGTTGGAGCGTGTAGTGATGGTCTTGGAGATGGTCACATCATCAACGGACTTGCTGATGTAGCTGGTCACTGATGATGTGTACTCCTCCAAGTTGATGGAATCGCCGTTGGTTGCAGCCTCTCTAAACATGTCCCAGTCAGTGCACTCAAAACAGTCCTGAAGAGCAGAAGTAGCTCCTTCTGGCCAGGTTTTCACCTGTTTCAGAACCGGTTTAGAGCGTCTGATGAGTGGTCTGTATGCTGGAATTAACATAACAGAGCAGTGGTCTGAGTATCCGAGATGGGGGCGGGGCGCCGCATGATACACGCCGAAATCTCGGGCGATAATAAACAATCCGTCCGGGTGAGCATTCTGCAGGTCAAACTATATATATATATATATATATATATATATAATCAGACTATAACATAACTATAACTATAATATAAGTGTTTCAGGAAGATGAAGGTCTTCAATCGTCGCTTGAAGATAATCAGGGACTCTGCTGTACGACATCTAGGGGAAGTTCATTCCACCACCTTGGTGCCAGAACAGAGAAGAGCCTTGAAGTGTACTTACCTCTCATTCTGAGAGAAGGAGGTACCAGTGGAGCAGTGCTGGAGGATCTCAGACAGCGTGGTGCACCATCACATAGTAACACACAAACACATCTCCATCACACACCTCTTTTCCTTTCCTTTTATTTTATTATTATTGTATTTTATTTTTATTCATTTAAACTGTTTATTTTATAACTCTATAGTTGTTATATTGTTATTATAGTTATATTACATTATATTATAGATTATATACTAGAAAGAGAGAGAGGTAGAGGTAGAGAGAGAGAGAAAGAGAGAGAGAGAGAGGGAGAGAGAGAGAGAGAGGTAGAGGTAGAGAGAGAGAGAGAAAGAGAGAGAGAGAGAGAGAGAGAGAGAGAGAGAGAGAGAGAGAGAGAGAGAGAGAGAGAGAGAGAGAGAGAGAGAGAGAGAGAGAGAGAGAGAGAGAGAGAGAGAGAGAGAGAGAGAGAGAGAGAGAGAGAGAGAGAGAGAGAGAGAGAGAGAGAGAGAGAGAGAGAGAGAGAGAGAGAGAGAGAGAGAGAGAGAGAGAGAGAGAGAGAGAGAGAGAGAGAGAGAGAGAGAGAGAGAGAGAGAGAGAGAGAGAGAGAGAGAGAGGAGAGAGAGAGAGAGAGAGAGAGAGAGAGAGAGAGAGAGAGAGAGAGAGAGAGAGAGAGAGAGAGAGAGAGAGAGAGAGAGAGAGAGGGAGAGAGAGAGAGAGAGAGAGAGAGAGAGCGAGAGAGGAGAGAGAGAGGAGAGAGAGGTCTGAAAGCTAGATATTTAGGTGTGATGTGATTAATGGTTCCTCAGCAGGCTGTAATTCAGCATAATTCAGTGTTCTGGAATAAAACTGCAGGTGGAAATGATGCTGGAAATAAAAACACATTTTGATAGAACAGGAAATGATTTATTTTATTTAGCTGCTAATATTCTTTCATTACAGCTCACATGGAATTAGATCTGAACCTCAGCAGTTCTCATCCAGTGGTAAACACTCTTGGGAAAGGAATAGAGGACCAAGAAAGCGAGAGAAAGAGAGTTAGAGAGAGAGAGAGAGAGAGAGAGAGAGAGAGAGAGAGAGAGAGAGAGTTAGAGAGAGAGAGAAGAGAGAGAGAGAGAGAGAGAGAGAGAGAGAGAGAGAGAGAGAGAGAGAGAGAGAGAGAGAGAGAGAGAGAGAGAGAGAGAGAGAGAGAGAGAGAGAGAAAATATCTCAAATCCAGAGAACTACATATTCCTGTAGTTACCATGGCAACGCAGTCATGGCAACCTTGCTAGCATTTTTCTGTCTGTGTTGATGGCTGTCTTTCTTTGTCTCCTCTCTCCCTCTCTCTCTCTCTCTCTCTGTGTAACTTTTCAAAAAATATTACAGATTTTCTTGCAGGGATGCTGCTATCATATGACTACACACACACACACACACACACACACACACACACACACACACACACACACACACTTTGTGGTATATGGAAGTGGTCTGTGTTGTAAGGGTCTGTGTGTACACGTTCTTTATTCCTCTTTTCTGCACTGCGTCTCACTCTATCCCTTTTCTTTTTCTATTTTTCTTTTTACAATCCTTTCATCTTGCTCTCCATCTACTGATCAAAAACCCTGTACCATCAGATCTACCTCCACTATGTTAGCGGTTGGATCAGAGCTGGAGCTGATTTCTGGAGGTTCAGGGATAACATCCTAATCTACTTCTTCATAATCTGCTTCCTGCTCTTCCTCCTCTTCCTCCTCTTCCTCCTCTTCCAGAGTGCTGTTCCTCATACTGCCACAGAGAGGCGCCAGTCGGCCGTCTGGCATCACCGAAATGGGCTGAATGATCTTATCCCTGAGGAAAGGAGAAGAAAAGAGAAACGCTGAGTGACACACACTGAATTAAAGGTGCAGTCAGTGATTCTGAAGAAATGAGGTACAGATATGAAATAATGAGTGTTTCCTCCTAAAGGGCAGAGAATCAGGACACTAACACGGGCTGATGTGAGGAACATCGAGCACCTGCAGGTGAAGTGCTTCATACTTATCTGAATGCAGATAAAGAGGATTATGTGCGGTTTCATAAGACACATGATTGACATATAAGTAGGTCCGCCTTCTTCTGCTGATTGGCTGCATACTGAAGTCTTACACTGTTTATATTCTAGACCAGTGTGCCACAAAATACTTCCCCACATTTACAATAACCAGAGACACGTTTTGAAAATGTCATTTCGAATATGTTTTAGTCTCAATCTCAGATCTGTATTTAATAATAAAGGTTTCATTTCCCTGAGTTATTAACAAAACTCTATTGCTCGTTCGATTCACACCAACCCCCAGAATGGAGCATTCCATAAAACATAAATGTAAATGTTTTGATTTCAATAGAAAAAATATGAAAAATGTCATTATGATTAATAAGTGATATCTCAGTTATCTCAGATGCTCATTTGTCTGTACAGTGCAGAATAAAATAATAAACTAATCTATAATTAGGAGGTAAAATATATACAGTTTATTGCCAAAAGTATTGGGACACCTGACCTTTCCTGCCACAATTGAATCGAATCAAATTGATCAATCAAATTCTGATCAATCAAACTGAGACAGAATGTGGAAAGAGATACTCAGAAAGCACATACTGTACTTGTGACCAGGTGTCTGCAAACTTTTGGTGTTTATAGTGTATGTGTTTAAAATCAAAATCAAATCTTTAAAGTCTGCTAAATGCCGTAAATGTAAATGTAAATGTAAATGTAAATGTAAAATCAAATCTCCACAATAATACCGGTGGTCACGCCGCCCATGGTATTTTTAACCCGACCCACATTAAAGAAAGACTACATTATGTTCCCCTAACAGATAAAAGTTTGGGGACCCCTGGTGAAGAGTAGAATAAAAGAGGAAAAGTGGAATAGTTTCTTTTCTCACACACACACACACACACACACACACACACACACACACACACACACACCTGGACAGTCTGTTGAACATGGCGACAAGACGCACAGCTTCTGCCTCCTTCTCCTCCTCACTCATCCCCTCCATGGGGTCAGGTTGTGGTTCCTCCACTCGGCCCGTCACCAGGTTGATCTTGTCTCTGGCCAGTCTGTACTCCTCCGTGTCTGAGTCCGAGTCGCTCGAGTACTGAGTCTGAGGCGTCGAGCTCCGTCCGCTCAGGAGACCTCGAGCTGCTAACAAACCTGCTGCATTGCCATAACCAGTGTACTTCACAAACCTGCCCACTGCCCCCCCAACCACACACACACACACACACACACACACACACACACACACACAGTTATTAGTCAGACAATACACTCATGCAATCTGTTTCAGTATTTCCATTTTTTTCACACGTCTCTTTGAGTGTACAGTAAAAGTATTGACACCCCAACTCTAAAATCAGACCAGGACCATGAAGAAGTTTCTGATGTCATGTGTAATGACTGTTCAAGAACAACATCCGGACGTCCTCTAGTAGATCGCATCAGATCAGAAACGCAATGAAGCTCCATTTGTAACTGTTCTAAAAACAGCCCAGGTTTCATCACATACGTCTCTGAGTTTTATTGAATGTACAGTTCATGTGCAGTGGAAACACCTGAATGTTCTACATAAATGATGGTTCCTGGAACTATATTGATGGAGTTCCTGGTTCCAAAACTGGTGATTTTGATGTAAATTTTTAAGGAGATGAAGAAAAAGAATGTAGTATTACAGAAGACAGTGTGATGATTATCAGAGAAATGTGTGTGTACAGTCAGTGGGTTCGTGTATGTATGCGAGATGTGAGATGTTCTGAAGGACTCTGAGTGGATGGAGTTGCAGCTCCTCCTGTAGGTGTGAGGTTCTGTACCGTTCTCTTTGCAGAGCACAAACAGCAGCTCGGCGGCGCAGTGTTTCAGCTCCGTGTCCACGTGCGTCATCAGTCTCACCAGTTTGTTACGGACCGTGTCTCCTTGCTCGGGTCTCAGCGCCACGTCCCTCAGAGGTGGCAGAATCTGACCAATCACAGCACAGAAAGGTCAGGTGACTCAGACCTCAGTGGTATCGTGCATTACAGGGTCAAAGCTGTTGGAGTGCAGATGATGTGAAAAGGACAGAATCTTCTTGCAGCATTGCTTTATTTGAGTGTTTTGTTTGTTTTTGAAACCTGAAATGAAGCACATTCATTCATTAGTTTTGGCACCTGCTGTCTGAGATAACGTCGTGTTTCTCTGTGAGCTCTGCAGCTCTCAGTCAGAAGGTTCAGCACCGGAGTCAGTCTCTCCTTCAGCTTATAACCCTTAAACATAATACATAAACATAATAACTAAATAAACATAAATAAATAACTGCTAAAAAACTCTAAATAAGAAATCTCTCTCTCACTCTGTCCAGTCTCCTCTCCATGAACAGTAGCAGTGAGTGGACACAGTCCATGTTGACTCCACCTGATTCCCTGGAACCCTCAGAAAGACGAACCGTGAGCAGGACGTCCAGACACTGCAGAGGAAGTGCTGATAACACGTTCACAGTCTGCCTGCAGGGGGCAGAGTCGAGAACAGCAAAAAGACTAATAGTCAACCAGAAGGTCAGGGAGCATCTGCTTCTATCAGGTTCTAAAGATCAGACGTGCCAGGTGATGGGTGGAGAGACAGATCTATCTGATCTTTGTAAACTATAACATATGTTAAGAAGAAGAAGATCCTATAAATTTGCTCTTCACATATCTCAGTGATGTTAAGAAGCTGGGCTCAGCAACCCTGGAGCAGAGGGGGTTAAGGGCCTTGCTCAAGGGCCCTAAGAGTGGCAGTTTGCTGATACCAGGACTTGAATTCCAGACCTTCTGATCAGTAACCCAGAGCTTTAGCCACTGAGCTCCCACCTCCTGTTTGTGTATAGAATATAATAATGGTGTGTGTGTGTGTGTGTGTGTGTGTGTGTGTGTGTGTGTGTGTGTGTTCTTACCCTTGCAGTTCCTCTGTCAGTTCCTCGCCTTGGCAGGGCAGCAGCAGGCAGTGGCGCAGTACTGCAGCTAGGCGGCGATACAGAGCTGCCTCTTCCTGAGGGTACAAACAAAGAGATGAGGTTTAGTGTGTCATTAAGGGCTCCTGACTGAACGCAGTGGAAAGTGTACAGATTTCTGCGAGAAATCTGCTGAACCTCATCAGGCTGCTGTGTGTGTGAGCTGTACGTCACGTTGAACAGGACTTTCAGGGTCTCGATGACACGCTGAGACACCTCCTTACAGAGAGGGGGTGACACTGCGTCCCAGCCCACCACTTCGTACACGTCGGCCCACTGAACATCCAAACACTGCTCCAGAGAGCCCGTCAGCATGCACACACCCCTCTCCTGCAGGAAACACACACAGGAAGTGGAGGAGGAAGCACAGGATGAAAACCTTGAAGTGTTTATGTCTCTTGCGACGTGTTCACCTGCTGCAGCTGTCGTCTGAGCTCCGGTCTTAAAGCTGTCAACAGAAACAGCAGCCGCAGTTCATAAAACCGACCACTGGGGGGCGACATGGAGCGAATACCATCCTTCAGCTTCTCAGAAAGACCTGAGAGGAGTCTGGGGAGAAAACCAGGGACAAGGAATAAACACTGCTGTGTGTGTGTGTGTGTGTGTGTGTGTGTGTGTGTGTGTGTGTGTGTGTGTGTTTCACCTCAGTGCACTGGCCCTCTCCTGTGCCCTCTGGCTGTTGTAGATGACATTGCAGAGAGTCTTCATGGCTTCTTTCCTCCACACCTCTCCATCATCACACCACTCACTCCTCTCCTCCTCGTCCTCCTCTCTGGCATCCCTCTTTCCTCTCGCCAATACACCGTGGATGCTGTTGGTTCTTTCCTGCTTCATGATGTCCTCGCTCATACACTGTGGCGGAGTGGAGCTTACCTGAGGAGCTGCTGAGTGTTCTTCACAGCGATGGAGATGGAAGTTCATGTTGCTGACAGGATCTGAGGCAATGCCATGCACCTTTTCTCCTCCTGACTCTGTTTCCTCATCGTGATGGTCAAAGCCATGGTGAGAAAGAAGTTGTGTTTTGATGCCACCGAGGCCGGCGAGGGTGAGGATGGCCGAGTCGGTGATGAAGGGTGAGAGAGCCTGGCGGTCACGGGAGAGGATGCGCAGCGTTCGCAAACATACACTGAGAACACCGGGCTGGAGACGAGTCCTGATGAACCAGAGCAGAGCTTCAGCCAACCTCTGGAGAAAGAGAAAGAAAGAGGAATCCATTAAGATGGAGACAGAAAGAGAGATGTTCATGGAGAGAAATACAGTCAGAGAGACTGAACACCGAGAGAGACCTGATGATATCACTCATCAGGGCCAGTTCTAGACTTCTGAAGGCCCCTGGCCACATTTATGTTGGAGGCCCATCCCATCCTGCTTATATAAATAAATATGAAATGAAATAAATAATAAATAAAAATCACTTAAAGCAAATATAATCTCTAACTTTTATATTTATACAAAACGTATCTGTACTTTTATATATTTACTTAAATGTCCATAATAATTAAACTAAATTCAACTCTAAATAAAAGACAAAAATTAAAACTATATAAAAGTTCATCTGGATCAGCTCTTCTTCTTCTTCTTATTATTATTATTCCATCATCACTTGTTTCAAACACATAATGTCATTAACCAGACTGCTTTAGTTTAATTTATCATTTAATTATATATTCTGTATATTTATATCACACAGACACACTGAATAAATCATCCAGAACTTTTAATCATTTTTGTCTCCACTGTGCAGTAAAATGGGCAGTAAACTTATTTATTATCTGGATATGAATAATTTCTTCATCTTACTGAAGAAATATAGAATATAGACTGTTCTATTATCTACTGCATTACAAAACCCTGAATATGTACAATATCACCGAGTCAGCAGTGTGGAAGTGAAACTGATAATCAGCTGTATTTTTGTACTAAAATTTGTTTGAAAACTAAAACCTGTAAGTATGAAGGCTATTGATGATCATGTAATAAATAATGCTGTGATTGTTGTTTTTTATTTACAAACTTTTAAGTATTTTTTTAGAATCTGCAAAATGAATAATAAGTTTTTATCAGAAACACATGAAGACGGCTCACAGGGACAGAAACCTGAATTACAGCTTGAATGTAAAAATTTATTCATCTGGTTTTGTAATATTACGTTTTTTTTTAAACTCATAATCCCATAATTAAATGTGCTAAATTCCTGCTTCAGCTAGTGTTAGCGGCACTTTAGAGTGAAAGTGTTGGGACACTTGGCTTTCCAGCCGTATATGTTGTAGACACACACAATGGTATCAGACGTCTTAGCATGATGATGCTCCTGTGCACAAAGCCTGCTCCATGAAGATCTGCTTCCATGGGTTGGAAGATGTGGAAGATCTCCTGCTATAAACCCTGTTGAACACCTTTGGGATGAATGTGAACACTGACAGCACCCCAGGAACCTCCTCGTCCTCTCACCTACATCACTACCTGACTTTACCAAGGTTGTGTATGTGTGTGTGTGTGTGTGTGTGTGTGTGTGTGTGTGTGTGTGTCTCACCCTGCGCAAAATAAGGTCAGAGTCCTCACCATCTTCATCTCCTGAACCTGAGTCTGAGTCAGGAACGTAGTCTCTCACTTTATTCCTGCGGAACTGAGGACAGAGCGAGAAAGAGATAGAGAGATAGAGAGATAGAGAGAGAGAGAAAAAGAGAGAGAGAAAGAAATTGTCAGTTTTTCATCTACTGAATATAAAGTTTCTGTGCAGGTGCTCCATGGTGTCTGTGTGTTTACCTCCTCCAGTTCGTGTTGCTGTTGTCAGGTCCATGTGAGTGTGAGGAGACAGAGACAGGAATGAATAATGTTATCAGTGAGAGAACTTCACTTTATTGTTCTTAGTGTTCAGTGAATAAGTTTCACTCAGAGAAAGTCTGAGAACCAAATCTAACCAAACACTCACCACCCTAATGTGTCTATTAAACAGAGACAGATCAAGATAAGTGAAGGTGATGGAACATGTTAATCCTGCACTTTGAGATTAAGGACATCTCACACACAAACACACACACACACACACACACACACACAAACACTCCTACCTTTCTCCTCTCTTGTTTCTCCACATTAAAGAAGAAACACTGTGCAAACTGTAGAGGAAATAAAACATGAACTCTGAAATGTTACATGAGAAACATGCAGCACTTGAACATCACTCAATCACACAATTAACACCATCTGTTACAATAAAACCAGATTTCTTCCAGTGTCGTATCTTCAAAAATATATTTCAAAATTATTTTACACCATCATCATCATCATCATCATCATCATCAGTATCTACTGTAGAGTAAAAACACAGTCCTGCCTCGGTGTTGTAGTTCTCCAGCTGCTTCAGGACGCTCCCCTGGTCTCCCTGTGTGATGCTCTGGATGATCTTCTCCAGATCCTCAGCCATCATGTCTCTTAAAGCACATAGACCTCACATCATGTACAACATCTTCATCCTTCAGGACGAGCCTAAACTATATTTCATCTTTTACTTACCTGCTGCACCTAATTACCTGGACCTGTGTGTGTGTGTGTGTGTGTGTGTGTGTGTGTGTGTGTGTGTGTGTGAGAGAGAGAGACTCTATCCTGTTTAGTAATCTGAGCATGGTAGATTTAGCTGCTTATTTTCCTAATCTAATCTCCACCCTGTCTCCTCTTTGCCTTTCATAACACACACACACACACACACACACACACACACACACACACACACACACACACAGTGTGATTATGCTTTGCATGGATCGTTTGAATGAGTGTGGTTGAATCTGGAGCTTTATAAATAGAAACAGTCTTTACACTGCAATTCATTTTTCACCAAAATGTATGATGTCTGTGTTGCTGTGATGTGAATCTTTTTATTGGAAAAAAAATAACTGTCATTTCTGTCCAATTATTTAGAATTCCATCACTCTGAGAGCAGCTGAAAAAAGCTGCCAGAGATACCATCACACCCGCACTGCTGTGTTAAAGCAGCAATCTGGCTTAGGGCCGGCACTACGAGGGCACTGACTTAATAATAACTCGAATAAAAACATTATAATCTTCTTCTTTTGGCTCCTCCCAATAGGGGTCGCTACAGCAGATCATCCGTCTCGATACCCCCTGTCCTCTATATCTGCCTCTTTCAAACTAACTACCTGCATGTCTTCCCTCACCTATGGCATGCGCTCCACCTCCTGTTATTTACTACCTCCACCTTCTCCACCTCTTCTCCCTGTAACCGCACCCCTCCACTGCCCTCCCTCTCATTCACACACATGTACTCTGTCTTACTCCTCCACTCTCCTCCTCTTCTTCTTCACCTCCAAAACCATCCTACAGACCACCATCCGATGCTGTCTAGCTACACTGTCCCCCGCCAACACCTTACAGTCTCCAATCTCCTTCAGGTTACATCTCCTACATAGAACATAGTCCACCTGTGTGCACTTTCCTCCACTCTTATACGTCACCCTATGATCCTCCTTCTTCTTAAAATACGTGTTCACCTCTGCCATTTCCCTGCCGTCTCTGTAGACGTCTTCCTCCTCTCCTTCTCCTCCTTCAGACAACAGTAGCACCCATGACTCCACATCTGTTTTGAGAGACAGGTTGACCTGTGACCAGGCTCTGCCCTACCATTACTACTCAGATCAACCCCTTACACCGTCATTTGTGCTTTCTTCTCCTGAGGGGCTAGTTAGTTTGTTTTTGCTGGTTTTCGCTAAACTGTTCAACGAGCGAGCCTCGCTGGATTCCACCACCGAACGTGAAAACAGTTGTATGGGATCGTGCTGAGTAGCTGTTCGGCCCCCCCCGAGGATAGAAAAAGAAGCATGTGGCCTGACACGCGAAAGTACCGATATCCTCCTCTCTCTGGCTGCAAAGAGAAGGTGACGAGAATACAGCGTGGTTCCGTAAAGGCCTTCTTGTTAGGTTCTGCTCGAGTCCAAGGAAAGAAGAAATTGTTCATTGTTACCAAGCACTCCCACAATGTGTTCAGATGCATTTCTGGTAAGGAGTTTATGTAATATAAATTACAATAT
>NC_060897.1:284167-329167 GCF_014805685.1 Silurus meridionalis
GTGTCCCACAGGGCTCTGTTCTTGGCCCACTACTATTCATTCTGTACATTCAGCCACTTGGCAACATCATTCGCAGACATGGTTTTAGTTATCATTGTTATGCTGATGATATTCAGTTATATACTGCTTGTCAACCAGATTCTGTTAATGTAAAATCCTCACTCTCCTCTTGTGTTAGCGAGTTAAAACAATGGCTACACTCAAATTTTCTTAGCTTGAATCTGGGTAAAACCGACATTCTGATAACTGGTCCCCCATCTCTAATAAAAAACAACTCTGTGGACTTTAGTCTTGATCTGGATGCTACTACGATTTTCCCCTCAGCTACTGTTAGAAATTTAGGTATTATACTCGACCCCTCACTATCCTTTGATGCCCATATTCGCAGCCTCTCTAAAACGTCTTTTTTTCACCTGCAACGCATTGTCAAACTTCGACCTTTTATCTGCAGAAATGATGCAGAAACATTAGTGCATGCTCTGATTACGTCCCGTCTCGACTACTGCAATTCACTCTTCTCTGGTTTATCAGCTCACTCAATCTCACGTCTACTGTACCTGTGTCACTTAAGACTGCTGCTGTTACTCCCATACTTAAAAAGACTAATCTGGACCCGGCAGACTTATCCAACTACCGCCCTATTTCCAACCTGCCATTTGTATCAAAGATCATGGAAAAGTCTGTGGCCTCCCAGCTGCAGTCATTCCTAGCTGGTAACAACCTCTTAGATATTTTTCAATCTGGCTTCTGCCAACAGCATAGCACGGAGACTGCGCTAGTAAAGGTTGTTAATGATCTTTTACTCATTGGAGACTCAGGTAGTCTCACTATACTTCTGTTATTAGACCTCAGCTCTGCCTTTGATACTGTCTGTCATAAGATCTTACTTTCCGCTTAGCGAATTTGGCATATCAGGCTCTGCACTATCCTGGTTTTCCTCCTATCTCACAGGCAGGCAATGTCACATCTCCATACACAACTCCAAATCTCCTACTGTCTTACTTAAACAGGGTGTCCCACAGGGCTCTGTTCTTGGCCCACTACTATTCATTCTGTATATTCAGCCGCTTGGCAACATAATTCGTCAACATGGTTTTAGTTATGATTGTTATGCTAATGTTATATACTGCCTGTCAACAAGATTCTGTTAATGTAAAATCCTCACTCTCCTCTTGTGTTAGCAAGTTAAAACTATGGCTACACTCAAATTTTCTTAGCTTGAATCTGGGTAAAACCGACATTCTGATAACTGGTCCCCCATCTCTAATAAAAAACAACTCTGTGGACTTTAGTCTTGATCTGGATGCTACTATGATTTTCCCCTCAGCTACTTTTAGAAACTTAGGTATCATACTTGACCCCTCACTATCCTTTGATGGCCATATTCGCAGCCTCTCTAAAACGTCTTTTTTCACCTGCAACGCATTGTCAAACTTCGACCTTTTATCTGCAGAAATGATGCAGAAACATTAGTGCATGCTCTGATTACGTCCCGTCTCGACTACTGCAATTCACTCTTCTCTGGTTTATCAGCTCACTCAATCTCACGTTTACAGTACATACAAAACTCGGCTGCCAGAATGTTAACCTCCAATAAAAAATCTGCCCACATTACCCCTATATTATTTGATCTTCACTGGCTCCAGTCTCATCTCGCATAAAATATAAAATCATACTGCTCACTTATAAGGCACTAAATGCTCTTTCTCCCCCCTATCTTTCTGATCTTCTCTCATCCTATGTTCCTTCACGATCACTCCGGTCTTCAAATTCTGAACTTCTATGTGTTCCTAGATACCGTCTATCCTCTGCGGGTGGCAGATCCTTTTCTGTCATTGCTCCAATACTATGGAACTCCCTGAAAATTGCACTCAGAACCATCACCACTTTGACTGAATTTAAATCAAGGCTTAAGACCCACCTTTTCAACCTCCACTATCAGTCAATGCATATGTGTTAGGAGTCCTTCATTTTCCTGAAATGTGGTGTATGTTTCATGTATTATGTAGTGTTCTTTCTCTTGTTCTGTATGTTTTTGTGTCTGTGTTGTCTCTGTTATTAACTCATGCAGCTGCATGTGATCCTTCGTCCTGGGCAAATGTCCGACGAATATGTTTATGTTCATGTATGTTCATTACATTTCATCTGCCTTGAAATATTGTACCCTGTAAAGCGTCCTTGAGCTTGGGAAAGGCGCTATATAAATTAAACTTATTATTATTATTTATTATTATTATTATTATTACCACGCAGGATGTTTTCCATAGCTGTGGCACTTTCCTCAGCTTCAGGCTCAGACCAAACATACAATAATATACAACAACACACACATCGGGCAGCGTCACCCCTCTGTAGTGCCAGAAAGCCTCACACATTGAACATGAAATAATCAACAATCAACAGACCGATCTGTGGAACAATGGATAAAATCACGAGGACTAATATAGGCGTGGTTTCACAAGCCATGAGATCTTGATGTTACTGGAAGAATTACATGGTATCAAACTAAGCCTCCAACTCCTGGTACAAGACAGATGAAGCAGAGGAGCCTGGTTCATACACCAACTGCTTCAAACTTCAGGCCCACTACATGGTTACTAGTGGATGCACCAGAAATATTGGATATTTACGAGAAATAAAGTCGCAGTTGCGAGGGAAAAAAAGTTGGAATTATGTAAACTTTTATAATGTGGCGGAAACAGACTTCCATATACAATAAAATATTTTGTGTGTAAAATAAGTGAAAGCGCAGAGCTCTGGTTCTGAGGGATGCAGTGCGCTGCAATGCGCATCCTGTCCTTTAGGGGCAGTAGAGATTCCACACAACATCAAAGAGCCATCTGTGCGCGAGGAAAAACAACGATGGTAATAAAAAAAAAGAAAATGAAAAAACGTCATTTCCCATAATCCCGTGCGCTGTTCCCCTACAGTGAGGGGAGTAAAATGGCGGATTGGGATGGGATGGGCCTCGTATTGTGTTCTCTATAGGAAAATGTTTCAGATTTGAATGTTGTGTTTAAGTTCCTACTGAATTCGATGTAAACGCGTTAAAAGACGCCGCGGCTGTGAGGAAGCGCGTGCTGACGGAGCTCTGACCCGGGAAGGTACAGCATTTATTACCGCTCCTACTTTCTGCCTGCTAGCTGCATGCTAACTGTCTCCTCGTTAGTCAGTGGCTGTGGCTCTGATGCAGCTGGTTTGTGTGTGAGGAAGAGGAGAGTCTACAGCGGAGATGGAGGAGATTCTGAGGAGAACTGGACAGAGATGGAATTTGATAGCAGTGCTGTGGTGCTAATGCTGATGTGTGAGGGAGAAGTACGATCACGGTCACAGACCGCCATCACCGCGTCATTCACCTTATCCTTCTTCTCCTCCTCCTCCTCCTCATAATCCTGCTCCTCATTCATCTACTCCTCCTCCCCATCCTCACCATCCTCCTGCTCCTCATTCATCTACTCCTCCTCCCCATCCTCATCATCCTCCTTCTTATCCTCCTCCTGCTCCTCATTCATCTAATCATCCTCCTCCTGCCCATCCTCATCCTCCTTCTGCTCCTCATTCATCTAATCATCATCCTCCTTCCCATCCTCCCCATACTCCTCCTGCTCCTCATTCATATAATCCTCCTCCTCCTGCCCATCCTCATCCTCCTTCTGCTCCTCATTCATCTAATCATCCTCCTCCTCCCCATCCTCCTCCTGCTTCTCATTCATCTAATCATCATCCTCCTCCCCATCCTCATCCTCCCCATCCTCCTCCTGCTCCTCATTCATCTAATCATCCTCCTTCTCCCATCCTCCTTCTCTCTATCCTCCTCCTGCTTCTCATTCACCTAATCATCATCCTCCTTCCCATCCTCATCCTACTTATCCTCACCATCATCCTGCTCCACATTCATCTAATCATCCTCCTTCTCCCATCCTCATCCTCACCATCCTCCCCTCACCAACCTCACCATCCTCCTCCTGCTCCTCATTCATCTAATCATCATCCTCCTCCCCATCCTCCTCCTCATCCTCCAAATCCTCCTCCTGCTCTCCTCATTTATCTAATCATCCTCCTCCTCCTCGTCCTCACCATCCTTCTCCTACTGCTCCTCGTTTAACTAATCATTATCCTCCACATTCATCTCCTCCTCATTCATCTCCTCATCCTGCTCCTTCTCCTTATTTGTCTCCTCATCCTGCTCCTATCCACCCTGCTCTTCCTCCTCATTCTGCTGCTCATTTACCTCCTCATCCTGCTGTACAGTGTTCACACCATAACGCAGAAAGAGCATGAAGCTCTACACTGCACCCTGTCCAACACACCAACACCTGGGGTTTCACCTACAGACGGAGAGATGGATGGTGGAGAAAAGGAGCTGGAGGGAGGAAAGAAGAATAGGAAGTGATGATCAGTTCATATGATGATTGAAAGTTAAGAGATATGAGAGATGGATGGAGAGATCTAAGATGGTGTGATGAGCTAGAGATGAAATGATGGAGAGATGAGACTTTTTCTTCATCCTGATGTATGATGTAAACATTGAAGATCTTGAGCTGAATGTGTTTCTCCTGTGTGCTGCAGCTGCTGCGTGATTACAGTCACTGAGTGTAGATTTGGTGCAAATCTGATTAAATCCTATAATTAAATCAAATGCAGGACATCTTTAATTTAAACTCGTACCTGTGATTAAAATAATACAATATAATAACTACTTATTTCAGTATGCTCAAAATTATAGATTAAAAAGAATTACAATTATTGTCAAATAAAAACTACAACTATATACTTTTTATTTTTTAATAATTAATTTAGGAATATATTTAATTTTAAATAATATAGATGATTATTTACAGCATTTTGTCTGTATTACTATTATTTTATCATTTTTTTATCCAGTATTTGCTGTTTCAGTATTCAGTTCAGTGTGTCACATTTTTCAGAATTTTAATTTTGTGGAAAAAAAGAGAAAAAGTTTACTTTCACTTTATTATGGGAAATGGATTATTATGGGAAATGGATTATTATGGGAAATGGATTATTATGGGAAATGGATTATTATGGATTATTATGGATTATTATGGGAAATCTGAAATAACTTCTTATCATTTCAGACTTGGGGAAACACCGCTGCTCAGATGGAGTATAAAAGGAAGTGGAGGAGTTTACATCTGATAAGCACACAACAGGTCTGAGACGTTACCACGGAAACGGACAGACCATATGACCAGCCTGGTCGGTAATGTAAAACAGACGAAATGTGTCTCCGTCAAAGGAAGCGTGATGTGTCTTTTTACACCATCAGTGTTTCTGGATCGATGGTAGTTAAGAGTTGACTGTGTGTGTGTGTGTTGTGATTGTACAGTTGGCTGCAGTTTCTCCAACACTACGTTTCTTATGTCTCAGTCGTGCTCTGAACACCGGCTCACTGATCGGTAAGTGTGGAGGTCATGGGGTGTAGATGTGTAGATGTTCACGTCACAGCATCTCATTTAGTCATAGAAGTGAAAAAACTTTGAAGATGTAATGCGTATAAGACTGTTCAGACTGGTGGAGGGAGGGCGGGAGAGAGGAAAACTGAGATTTACATTATTTATTTATGATATATATATTATTTATGAAAATTGTTGTCGTATTTATTTGTCCACAGTTATTTTTAATGCTGTAAAAAGTAGATAGTTTCTGTTCTTACTTTAAAGCAGTGATAAACAGTCCTTCTTTTCTTTTTTTAATATGGTGTGATTGATCTGATTTCATTACAATAGATTTCTTTTCCCAGTCTTTTTGATGTGAAGCCTACATCGTCACTGAGTGTGAACAACGACGGGCAGGTAAATCCGTACGTCACCTTACTCTTCTACAATCCTATGATATATTTTTGCTGAAGTGATTTATAACTAATGTGTTGATCTTTTAGACTATAAATTTGACAGAGAGCTCCTCCTGACCACCCACCTCGGGGTAGAGAATTATTTTATACGCCTCTCCATCAAACTTCAGCACACATGCCGAGACCGTCTCCTATTTGCACCTCTCAGAGGGCAGCTGCTAAAAGCCCTCTCCCTTCTTCTCCCTCTACATCCCTGTCCTCACCCTCTTCTGCTCCGTCTTCCCCTTCCTCACCTTGCTCAACCTCTCCCAGAAGAATGGGAACAGGATATCACGAGGATGAGGACGGCAGCCATGCTGGGAACGGTCGGGTCGGAAAAGCAGGAGCTGACGGCGTGTCGTCGACGTCCTCGTCTCTGGCTCCGTCACTGCTCTCCGCACCTCCCTCGACTGCTTTACGTCGTCTTTCCTCATCACCTCGTCTTTACAACGATAGACATAGGGAGGCCCTGGACACTGACATCTACGACCCCTTTCAACCAACTGAGAATGAGGGCGTTTCAGGCATATCGGCTGGAGACGACGGCGATAAATACGACCCCTTTGAACCCACCGGATCGCCAGCGTCAGAGAAAGAGATGGATGGAGAGCAGGACAGAGAGGAAGAAAGTCTAATCAACAGCATGCGAATACCGTGTGACATGAAGAACACTAAAGAGGAGGAGCTGGACACTGCTCCCGAGGCAGAGGGTCCACCTCCAGACTCTACAGAGAGGTAGAGCGACTGTTTGAGCACACAACCACACCGGTGAACCGGAGCAAACGCACAAGAGAAAGGGACAAAGACAGAAGAGAAGAGGATGACTCTGAGCACTCAGAAATAGAAGAAGGAGAGATTGTTGGTGTTGCTGAAAGCAGAAGAGAAAGGGAAATTGAGATAAGAAGAGAGGTGCTCCTTCCATCCTCAGGGAGTCCTTCATTCTTACAGGGGGGAGGTCTCAAACCTGAGAGGATCTTGCGAGTCCTGGACGGTGAAGGGTTTGTATCGGTTCGGGCGGAAGCAGAATGGGACCACCAGCCAGCACCCCCTATTGGCATGGGGGATTTAAGAAGGAAACTTACCAACAGACGAAAACAGAGATTCAGATCTTGCCCTTCTTCGGCATCTATATCACCACCTCCTGTGTCCGTCCTACCCATACCCTCTCCCTCGCCACCAGCGTCCCAGCCCCCGACCACAGAGCAGGTAAGAAGTCGTAGATCTTCCAAAAGTTCCAAGGATAGGGATCGGCGGAAACTGAAAGGCCAGGAGAAAGAGAAACGAAAGAAGAGGAAAGAGGAAAAGGGGGAGGAACGAGCGAGTGGAGAGATCAAGGCAAGGGAACATGAAAGGAGGAGTAGAAAAGAAGGGAAAGAGAAGGACAGCGGGAGGAGCAGCAGAAGTTATAGCCAAACCAGGAAGAGCACGCATCGCAGTACTCCTGAGCCAGCGACACACTCCCATAATACCTCTCGGCATTCACACAGTCGCAGGTCCTGGTCCAGTCCCTCGGAAAGCCGCCAAAGAGAGAGAAACCGTGACCGAGATCGGGAAAAAGAAAGGGATCGATATAGAGACGGTAGGAGAGATGACCGGGAAAAGGAGAGAGATAAAGATTCCAGAGTTAGAGAAGAAAGGAAGAGAGATCGCGATGAAGGGAGCAGGAGGTCAAGTAGCCGAGAGAGGGGGGATGCAAAAAGGAGAAGAGAAAGCAGCGATAGAAGAGACAGGGAGAAGGAAAGAGGGCGGGAAAGGGAGCGGGAAAGGAGAAGAGATGGTCGTCCTGTCGTACCACCATCTATCCAAGACCTGAATGGCTCAGACCTTTTTGCAATCAAACGCACCATCACTGTTACCACTACACCCACCACTACCCTGACTCCTACTTCTCCTTCACATGCCCAGGATCGGCCCCGGAGTCCTACACAAGCCTCAGAGAAACCCCGCAAGCGCAAGAGGAAGCGAAGGAGACGTTCTGATGAGGCGGAGGAGCAGCACAGGAGCAAATCTCGTCCAACCTCTCCAAGTTCTTTACGTTATCATACTTATGAGTCAGACCGGCTCTCGGACCACGCTGAGCCAGACATGCTGTCTTTAGATGGAGAGGCGCTGGACTCTGATTACCCTTCACTTGAAGATTCCCCTTTGCTTCCTCCTCCTCCTGAGCCTCCTTTGCCAAGTCCCAAACTCAAATCAACCCCTCCCAAAAGTAGCAGACACCATCAAAAGAAAAAATCTAGATCTAGGAGCAAAAAACTCGGCCAGTCTGAGTCATCCAATTCTTCTTCTTCTCACAGACCCAAAGCAAGCAAAAGTAAAAGTCTTTTGCCCTCACTGTCCTCACCTCTTTCTGCATCCTCTGGAAACACTGCTTCCCTTTTGCTCACTGCTTCTTCAGGCGGCGCTAAAAGAGTACGCAAGCCTGGGAAAGATAAACCAAGCAAGAAGGACTCGGCTAGGTCAGGAAGATCCAAAAAACTTGGTGGAAGCAACAGGAAAAGTAAACTACAGTCTAAAGTTTCAGTGCTGGTCCGAGAGGGAGTAAGCAGCACCACAGGGAACTCTGGTAAATTGGGTATTGATCTTCTAGGACCTGGTGGAACAACAGGATCCTCAGTCGTGGGCGGTTCTATTGCTGTGGTTTTCCGTCGGGACAACGAAAGCCGATCGCCGTTCCTGAAGCCATGCTCGGAACCGCTTTCCTTACCTGGCAGAGTCAAGGATTTGAACAAGACTGGCAAACAGCGAAATACCCTTTCTTCCCTATCCTCAAAAAACCCCACAGGACTCAAGTCAAAGAAGGCCAAGCCAAGCTCAACGACCTCCACATCGTCATCTGCATCCTCCCCCACATCATCTTTGGCGGCTAAGCGCAGAAGAAGGCCAGGAAAGAAACCACGAGAGAAGGGTCTTGCAGTTGATGGTCCCAATGGCAAAGGTGCTAACAGCAGCACTGTGGGACCGCTTTGGACTGGAGCTTCAGATATTCAGCCTCTGGGTGGAATCATTCCTAAACCATCAAGTCCACCCTCCACACATCCTGGGCCCATGCCTTCATCCTCCTCCTCCTCCTCATCATCTTCCTCATCTACTAGTGTTCTTCCACCTTCTTCTTCGCCTCCTCACACCCCTCCGTTGTCTTTACCGCCCTCTCGAGACACTAGAGAATCTTCTCCAGATTCACAGACTGTAGACAGCAGCTGCAAAACCCCTGAACCTTCTTTCCTGTCAGAAGAGTGCCCTGCTCAGTCTCAATCCACCATGCTTGTGCCTGCAAAGTCACCCCCTAGCCCACCACCTTCAAGAGGAGATGGAATTTCACTGTCTGTCTCAAAGCTCCTCCCACTAGATGACCAGAAGATGTCACCACCCTGCTCTACTTCTTCATCAGCAATGGTGGCAGCTTCTCTTGCTCATTCCGTTCCTCCGTTGGCTGCCGAACCTTCTTCATCCTCTTCAGCTTCAGTGTCTTCATCAACAGTCAGCAAGCTTCCGCCTCCCCCTCCTCCACCCTCGGCTGTCCCACCTCTACCCTGGAGCCTGCAGACGGGTGTAGACTGCACCGCTGGAGGTGTACTAGCTCGTGAGTAGCACACAATAACCACAGCGTTCATACTAGTTTCAACAAATTAGCTTAGCTGATTCTCTAGATTAGATTTAGTATTTTCAGCAGATAAAATAAGGATTAGTTTGGAGATCATCAGTCCAGATTTCTAGGCAGGAATAATGTAAAACGATTTGAAAACTCTCCGTGTTTGCCTTTCGTCCCCTCTGAGATGTTTTCAGTCCATCAAAACGTAGCTATTTGAAAACGCTCTCCAAAGTAGATACATTTGAAAACTGTGTTTGTAGTTGAAGTCTGGACTGTCTGTGAAAACGACTCATTTTTTTGTCACTGGCACAACGTTTCAAAGAGCCAGAAAGTAAATAAACAACTGGGTGAAAATGCTGCAGATCGAAGCGCCTTCTGATTTGCGCATGTACAGTACAGGGACGTGAGTGTGTGTGGATGAGCAACGTTTTGGAGACGATTGGACACCGAACACTTTTAGATTTATCCGAATTAGTGTACACGTAGCCAAATGTATGTGCACCCATGACCTTTACACCCACATGACAATCCCCTGTGCACAAAGTGAACTCAATGAAAACATGGTTGATGTTTAAGTGGAAGAACTTCATCCTGAGATGAAGCACTGAAAGAATGTATAATTCATAATCTCTGTCCTTTTCCAGTGACCGCTCTCCTGTTTAAGATGGAGGAAGCCAACATCGCCAGTCGAGCCAAAGCCCAGGAGTTCATTCAGGCCACAAGTCAGGTGAGATCTGTGGTTCTTTTCTTCCCTACGTAGATTCATTCATTTATAAAAGTCCTAATCTTCATCTACAGTATCATCTAATTCTGTTTTATATATTAATCAGATTCTCTCTCAGGCAAACCAGAACCAGACCCAGTCACTTTCTACATCTTCCTCTTCCTCACAAGTTCCTCCTCCTCCTCCAACACACGGCCCTCCCCCTGGTCCAACTCCACACAGTTCATCCTCCACGGTTCGCTCCCATTGGTTGGCTGCACTAAAACCCCACCGTCACACCTACACCCTGGACTTTCATTGGGCGGTGGATGTGCTCAGACTCCACCTCCCCCACTGCCCACTGGGCTGTCTGGGGCAGCAGGGGGCGCCAATGAGACAGGCTGGGATGGAGACAGTAAAGACCCTGATAAGGTACGTGTTCCTCTGCTTCCTCGCTTTAGTATTAATAATATGAAGAATAAAAAAATTGACAGATAGTAAATGATCAGTAATATTAAAAATGAAATAAAACACTATTAAATAAAAACAGGAAAAAAGTAAATGATAACAGTAAAAACTATAATTGTAATAAATTAACCACTATATTATTGCTATTTTAGCCAATAATCAGATGATTAAAAATATCAATATAGTATATTATATATATTTGACTAGTACTATATATATATATATAGTACTAGTCAAAAGTCTGGACACCTTCTCCGTTAGTGTTTTTTCTTTATTCGTATTATTTTCAACATTGTAATTTGATACTAAAGACATTCAAACTATATAGAAAGAACATGTATGGAATTATGTTGTAAACAAAAACGTGTTAAACATATACTGGTTCTTCTAAGTTCTTCAGAGTATCTTCATCTAGATTTTATTAAAGCTATGCACTCTCTTGGTATTCTCTGAGATGCAGAAGGAAGAAACCTTGAGAGGAACCATACTAAAGAGGGAACCTCATCCTCATCTGGGTGCCACTGAATGTCCATTTATTACAGATAAACGATGTTGAGGTGCAGTGATGGAGTTTAGAGCAAACTGTAGTCCTGAGTCAGTGTAGCAGACTGCTGATATTAACTACAGTCCAAATCCATCCTCAAAACTCCTGATCTTACTCTGTGTGTGTGTGTGTGTGTGTGTGTGTGTGTGTGAGAGAGAGAAGAGAGTGACAGGAAGAGAAGGATATGGATTATTAAGTCTCCTTATTGTTGTATGAAAGTTAATGTCACTGTGCAGTTTGGACTCTGGTGAGATTCACTGTAGCAGCAGAACTAAAAGGGAGAAGCAGAAGGAAACACAGACATGAGGATCTCTGGGATAAGAGACGACCCACCACACCACCATCAACAAACCTGAGTGAATGTGTGAGAGTGAGGAGACGACAACATCCAAATATCCCAGTTCACCAAACACTCCATATCCATGATCCCTCCAGATCTGCTCCTTTACCTCACAAACACCTACTGACTAAAGACTCCACTAAATAAATATGTGTTCAGCCTCGACTTGAACACTGAGACTGTGTCTGAGTCCCGAACACTGATTGGAAGGTTGTTCCATAACTGTGGGGTTTATAAGAGAAACATCTGCCCCCTGCTGGAGTCTTCATTATTTAAGGTACCAACAAATAGCCTGCACCTTTTGATCTAAGTAGGTGTGGAGGATCATACTGGTACAGAAGTTCACTCAGATACTGCAGCATGAGAGCGTTAAGTGCTTTATACGTCAGTAGTAGTATTTTATAATCAGTGTGAGATGTAATTGGGAGCAGTGTAGATGATTAAAACAGGGCTGATGTGCTCATATTTTCTAGATCTAGTGAGGACTCTTGCTGCTGCATTCTGAACTAACTGAAGCTTGAACCCTTTTTTCTCATCCTGCTAGTATTTGAAGAAGCTGCACACCCAGGAGAGAGCAGTAGAGGAAGTGAAGTTGGCCATCAAGCCGTACTACCAGCGCAAAGACATCAACAAAGAAGAGTATAAGGACATCTTGAGGAAAGCCGTGCACAAGGTAAACACACTCCCTCTCTCCATGGAGCTGTGGCATAGCAGTGAGCCAAACATCACCTTGGTTTGCCCTCTGGGAAAACAGGTGAAAGGCTAAAATGAAGCCCAGTGCGCACATTCAGGTCCATCTGGGATGTTTTTTAACTCCTCTCACGCAACAGTGTTTTTACCCCGATGTGCCTCCTCACAGCTTGTACAGGGCTCATTACCTCGTATTAATGACCACAGCCTGGATTATAGACAGAAAATGAATGTTCATTTTAAAAAAGGTTACCCTGTGCAAAAGCTAGTGCCCCCCTATAGTTCCTCTATTGTTTAGGTCCGATGCTTGATCGTTTCTACGGTAACTGTTCGTTTTCATGGGACGTGTACAGCGCACGCGTCACTGATGATACACTGATAGATTTTATTTTTATCAATGAGGTCTCGAGTATCAGCAAAGCCTTTTACTGTAAGAAGTGATTAAAAAAATTCAGAATGTGGTTTATTTATCTACATTTCTAAACAGCAATACAATGCTCCCAGCGTTCTTCTGGAACATGTCCTCAAACTCTTCTTTTCCAAGCACCGGCGCTCTTCAATGATTTCAAAACCGTGACCTTCATCTTAGGGATAAGGGCGAGGTCCGCAGGAGCCAAATCTGGCGAGTAGGGTGTGTGCGGAAGCGAGATCGTTTTGTTTCACGTGTGAGGAGAGCTCGGTAACAGGGTGCGCACGTGGCCAGAATAGGATTCGTGTAAAAGCACCTGGTCAGAACAGCACAGGACCATGTCTTCTGACACACTGAATTGTAAAGGTCGGTGTTCCCTGTTACTGTGCGTGCAGCTTTGTGCTGCCCTCTGTTGGCGTGTTAGAAAAGTCTCAAAACCTTTTACCACCTACACACTGTTTCATTATTTGTAATGTTCTTCTGACAAACGTTCGCTCTAAACTTGCCTTTGTGTGTTTCAGATCTGTCACAGCAGGACAGGTGAGATCAACCCAGTGAAGGTGAGTAACCTGGTCAAACTATACGTGCAGAGGTACAAGTATTTCAGGAAGCATGGCCGCAGAATGGACGATGATGACAAGGAAGAGCGAGACTCCACGTCCCTGCACGGCTCCACGTGATTAGCTGTCTGGTTCAGACGGACCCTGTAGTGAGAGTTTGTGATTCTCTGCCATGCTGGTAACGTAAAGTCCTGAGCTCCGCCTCTACACCCTGCCAGGCCACGCCCCCTTCCCTGTGTGTTTCATCTAAATGTGGGATAAAAGACTTGTGTGCATTCAGAGGAGGAGAGGAAGATCACTTTTGTGTACTCTTTTACTTGATGCTCTCTCTCTCTTTCTGAATGTTAAATATTCAGTAGAAATAAGAACAGACTCCTCCCCTCCGCTGATTGCATGTTTTTTTTTTTTTTTTTTTAACGCATTTATTTTCGAATGCACCTGATGTTCTTCAGAGCACAAAGTCACGTATGTGGAGAAAACGGACTCTGCAGGTGACTGTGTTTCCACAGACCCTCGTCCCGGATACTGCGGTCACGTCAGCAGGTTCTCAGACTTGTCCTTGTAGACATACACGTGTGTTTCGGACATGTGCTTTTCAGGAGGACCATGTGAGGAACCCAAGTGAAAGAGAAGTGTTTCCCACCACGAGCGTCTCACCAGCCGGGCTTCAGAACAGACAGATCGACACACCAGAACTCACGCGAGGAGTAGGACATGCTGCAGTATCTGATTTAATCAGTGAGGAATCTTCTGTCTGAAATAAATCATGTGTTCATAAATCTTTACTGGCAATATATACACACAATCACACAACGAAACACACACGCAAAGAACTTCTAAAAGTCCTTCAGAAAGGAAAAGGACGCAGGGTTCCACTGCTCTTACAGTGTATTAAACTGCAGAGAATGTAGTTAATGTTTAAACCTGAATTTTTAGCTGAGGTTTAGTTTTACAGTAAATGTTTATTGTACATGAGCAGGAGGAAGAAGAGGAGCAGGAAGAGGAGCAGGAAGAGCCGGGGGGCAGGAGGGGAAATAACTCGAATAAATTATTCAGCCTTTAATGAATGGTACGTGTGTGCGTGCGTGCGTGTGCACGTGTGTGTGCGTGTCTGATTGGAAGTAGAGGTAGTACCCAAATAAACATTTTTTTGCTCTTACAATCACGATACCAAAAAATAGTTTAAATAGATTACGTTTTGCGTCCCATGCAAACGTAGCCGCATGTTTGCAGTGTGATCTGTTGGGACGCTGCCAGGATGTTCACGTCTCCTGCTTTGTGAGATTGTGAGGGTTCAGTTGGAGTGCGTGTATTATTTTCTGGGTGTTTGGTGTTTCAAAGCCCAGTTTTCTCCGGACACTGAATCGGAGCGCACTGATTAGTCTCAGTAGATACATGTGGCTTCCTGCTGCTCATTTTGTCCGTCTCCACGTTCCGCCTGTGAACCAGCACTCGCACCTGCTGCCACAATACATACAGGTGGCATCAAAAAATTTTAAGATTAGTTTAGCACAACACATCTGGCAGCACACCGACACTCAGAGCAGCAGAAGACGTGGTCCTGTGTACATCAGGAGCTGTGTGACCAGTGCTGTTCTGCCCACGTGCGTTACCACGTCTGCTAATCTGCCCACGTGTGCACCCTGTCAACACTTACCGTGTTTTTAAGTTACGATGATGTCATCAGAACGTATCTACATCGTAACTCGGGGACGGCCTGTATTCGATTATTTTGGAGGTAGAAATTTGCATGAGAGAGAAAAATAATGATCCAAATAAAATTCTGAGGCGATTCAATTAAACACAAGTCACTTTTCTAATCCATCAGTTCTTGCGTCCTGTTTCTGTAAGATTTATCAGCATGTGAACTTGCAGGAGGTAATAAATATATTTAAATTAAAATAATGCCATTTGAATTGAGTGACTCCACACTAACACATGCTCCTCAGAGGGAGTTCTGTTCTAAAGAGGATCAACTACAGGATTTTATTCTCCTCTTTAAAATTTGTGAGTTTGGGATGAACCCTACAGTGTAAATGAGGAGCGAGCTGCAGGATGTTACTGCTTTACTCTGCATCTCCCAGAACTTTACAGTCTAATATAAAATCACACCACACTGCTGGAGTTCCACTACATCACTGTTATTGTTTAGAGTTTGTTAGATGTTATTGCATGTCATGAGATTTCAGTGTCGGTGTAGACTAAAGGGAAAAGGTTGAAATCTACAGTTTCAGCTTCACTTATTAGCTCAATATCAACATCTGTGTAACTGGTGTTTCCTATTGAAGTGAAAATCCACAGACAGGAGCAGAAACCTACAAACCAATCAGCAGAAAAACGCATTTAATCTCCAACTGCAAAAACCTCCAGAAGAATCTCACTATTCAGTAATCTGACGTGCAGGTGGACTTTCCAGAATGCACCACTGTTTACTATTTAACAGGAAATGACCAATATTACCCACAATGCATTGTTTTCTTTAGTATACTATCATATACTGTATGTATTTGTTACAGCATCATTTTTATTCTTTCGTTTCTGGGTTGTTTGTTCGGGTTTTCACACTTTTTTCAATAATCCATTTGTATTTTGTTTGTTAATTGGTTTATTGGTTAATTGGTTTGTGGATTTCAGCTCTTGAAGGAGGATCTCTGAGATCTGGTGTTCTGGCTGATAAACAGAGCAGTGAATAATGAAGCTCTGTGGATGTATTGATTTAGTGGTAATCAGATGGATCAGGAATAAACCCTGTGATGTGGAGATATTTATACAGTACAGAGACCAGGATCTAAACCCTCCTTTGTTTACATGCAGACCTCACCTGCATTTCAGTTCAGTTTAAATTGAGGAATGATTTTAATAATGAACATCAACCCAAAGCAGCTTCACTGAAATAAATCAATTACAGAGAAATTGTACATTTATAAATAACTGCTTATTCAGTTTATTTCTAATGAATGAACCAGTGGTGACTGGTGAAGGAAAAACTTACTGAGATGACGGGGAAGTAAACTGGAGAGGAACCAGACTCAGCAGGAACCTCATCCACCTTCATTACAGTTCCATCAGTGTTGAGGTTTTCTCCTGATCACTGATGGAGACTCGAGTGTAAACTGTTCATGTTGATTGTAGTCCTGAACCAACTTCATGGTTCTTGAGTTTAACCTCCACAGGAACTGCATGGATCTTTAGGCTGTAGATGTGGAACCATCAGACCTTCAGCATGTGGTGAGTGGTTTTATTGTGATAGAATCTTCACTGACATTTGTGTGAAACTGGAAAATATCCCACCTGTATGTATAAAGTTAAAACCTCATTACACTACAGAACTAGATCTTTTAAATTCAGTCCAGTTTTATGTGTGTAGAGTTTTAACAGTGTGTAGTGTGTAGAAGTTTAGTGTCTATAGTGGTGTGAAAAAGTGTTTGCCCCCTTCCTGAGTTCTCTGCAGAATTGTTGTAAGTCAGCCACACGCGAGGGTTCTCCAGCATGAACCGCCTTTTTAAGGTCACGCCACAGCATCTTAATAGGATTCAGGTCAGGACTTTGACTAGACCACTCCAAAGTCTTCATTTAGTTGTTCTTTAGCCATTCAGAGGTGGACTTGTTGGTGTGTTTTGGATCAGAACCCAAGTTCACTTCAGCTCGAGGTCAGGAACAGATGGCTGGACATTCTCCTTCAGGATTTTTTGGTAAACAGCAGAATTCATGGTTCCATTTATCACAGCAAGTCTTCCAGTTCAACTTTTGTCTCATCAGTCCACAAAGTATTATCCCAAAAGTCTTGGGGATCATCCAGATGTTTTCTGGCAAAACTGAGACAAACCTTTATGTTCTTTTTGCTCAGCAGTGGTTTTGGTCTTGGAGCTCTGCCATGCAGATCATTTTTGCTGAGTCTTTTTCTTATGGTGGAATCATGAACACTGACCTTAACTGAGGCAGGTGAGGCCTGCAGATTTTTGAATGTTGTTGTGGGGTCTTTTGTGAGCTCTTGGATGAGTCGTCGCTGTTCTCTTGGGGTAATTTTGGTCCACTCCTGGGTTCCCCACTGTTCCATGTTTTTGCCATTTGTGAATAATGGCTCTCATTGTGGTTCTCTGGAGTCCCAAAGCTTTAGAAATGGCTTTAGAACCCTTTCCAGACTGATGGATCTCAATTACTTTCTTTCTCATTTGTTTCTGAATTTCTTTGGCTCTCTGCATGATGTATAGCTTTTGAGGAGCTTTTGGTCTACTTCACTTTGTCAGGCAGGTCCTATTGAAGAGATTTCTTGATTGTGAACAGGTGTGGCAGTAATCAGGCCTGAGTGTGGCGAGAGAAATTTAACTCAGGTGTGATAAACCACAGTTTTTACTGGGGGGCAAACACTTTTTCACACAGGGCCATGTAGTTTTGGATTTTGTTTTCCCTCAATAATAAAAACCTTCATTTAAAAACTGTTGTTCACTTCACTGTTATTATTAAAATTATTTTGATCTGAAACATTGAAGTGTGAAAACATGCAAAAAAATAAGAGCTCAGGAAGGGGGCAAACACTTTTTTACACCACTGTATAAGTTTCTCCCTAATGAGTGATCCAGTGGTGACTGTGGTGAAGGAAAAACCCTGAGAGGATCCAGACACTAAAGGGATCCTCATCCTCAACACCAAATGTCCATCGTTGCAGTTTCATCAGTGTTGAGGTTAGAAACTGTTTAGTGATGGATGCTTACATGCAGAACTTTCCATCCTCAAAGTTCATGAGTTGCTCAGTAACTTCATGGACCTTTAGGATGTTGATGTAAAACCATCAACCATCCTGGTTCAGTCTCCAACTGAAGAGAACTTCATCCAGAAGTAGAACATCAGGATAAATAAGGCAGATCAGAAGAGAAAAAAGAGACAGCGACTCTAATTACTGGCACCTCAGGAGCAGGTTTAACTCGACTTTAACACTCACCTGATCTTTACATTTACAGCATTTAGCAGACGTATGTGTCCAGAGCGACGAACAAAAGTGCTTTGAGTCTCTAGCAATGTATAAATCACTGGATCACTTTTTTGAAAAGTATAAATCACTTTTCAAGTTTGCTTTGCAGAAATCAAGAGTTTTTATATATATATATATATATATATATATATATATATATATATATATATATATATATATATATATATATATATCTTGATTTCTGCAAAGCAAACTTGAAAAGTTTAGGGGTCCCAGTGAGCAGTGCTGGAGGATCTCAGACAGCGTGGTGCAGTGCGAGATGTGATGAGGTCTCTGAGGTAAGATGGTGCTGGTCCATTTTTGGCCTTGTAGGCATCATCAGTGTTTTGAATCTGATACGTGCAGCTACTGGAAGCCAGTGAAGGAGCAGCAGTGGGGTGGTGTGGGAGAACTTGGGCAGATTGAACACAAGTCGTGCAGCTGCGTTTTGGACAAATAGCGTTCAGAGGAAGACCTGCCAGCAGAGAGCTGCAGTAATCCAGTCTCAAAATCACAAGAGACTGAACAAGAACCTGGGCAGCCTGTGTGGACAGAAATGGTCGAATCCTTTGGATGTTGTAGAGCAGAAATCGACAAGAACAAGCCACATTAGCAACACATGAGGAGAGGGACAGTTGATTGTCCATAGTTAGCGGCTGTGGCTGAAGGGGAGAGCAGAGAGTCATGAAGAGTTATTCTGAGATCTTGACCGTGATTTAGAAAGAAAGGAGAGAAGTGATACTGGTCTGTATTTGTTGATGTCTGATGGATCCAGAGCAGGTTTCTTTAAGATGGGAATGACCCTCACTCTTGATGTCACCCAAATGAGGATGAGGTTCCCCTTTTAGTCTGGTTTCTCTCAAGGTGTTTCTTCCTCATAACATCTAAGGGAGTTTTTCCTTCACCACAGTCTCCATGGTGCTCATCAGGGATAAACACACCATTCACCTTCACTGTTAAATTCTGTAAAGCTGCTTTGAGACAATGTCTGTTGTGAAAAATGCAATAGAAATAAACTTCACTTGCTTGACTAAAGGTAGTTGGCACATAGCCAAATGTTAAGGACCCGTCCATGATTGTGGAGGTGAAGGGCAGGAGATCTTATGAGATGGTCTGAAGCATAGTTGAAGGGATTGGATCTAGAGGGCAGGTTGTGGGATTGCAAAATTGGATGACTTGAAGTATCTCTTCTTCTGTTAAGGTTGAGAAGCTTGACAACAAAAGAGTAGTGGATTCCTGGCTGTGTTTGTAGTCATTGTTGGGGAGGAAGTGAAGGTCTGCTTCAATTAATCTTCTCATCATAGAAGGAGGCAGGGAGGATGAAGCAGGTGTGGCGGGGGGTTGAGGAGCTTACGAGGATCTTCTGCAGAGGCATTGAGCTTTTCCTTGTAGAAGGCAGTTTTAGCAGAAGTCACCTCCAAAGGAAATTTGATCGAGTGCGCGGTAAGATGCGAGGTCTACATCGAGTTGTGATTTTTTTCCACTTCCTCTCTGCAGATCTGAGTTCTCACAGATTGCTGTGCAAAACTTCTGACAGCCACGGTGTGGGACAAGAAGTCTTCTTGGGTTTTGTAGTCAAGGGGCAGAGGAGGTCCATGGTTAAAGACAGGAGTGGAAGGAGTCAGTAGCAAAGTCCAAGGGTAGAGAGGAAAAGGAGTCAGGGTCAGGAAGAGATGAAAGAGTACAGGAAGCTACAGAGGAGGGAGAGATGGAGTGAAGGTTAGGACAGATAAGAGAGACATGTCAATTGTTTTTCAGTAGAATAGGAAGAGAGATTGAAAAGGAAACCAGGTGATGATCAGAAATTTGTAGTGGAGTGGCAGTCTGTAGCTGGGGTAGGGCGGGTGAAAACCAGGTCCAGGACATTTCCTCACTTGTGTGTTTGATTACACACACACACACACACACACACACACACACACACACACACACACAGAGCTCTCTCCTGATCCTACTTCAGGTGAGATTAGATAATTCTCTTTTCTCACCTTTGTTTGTTCTCCTGAATATAAAACTGACCACTAGGAATTCTAACTTTTTTTGTATTCTTCCTGAACATATTGAGTGCAGGATCCTGAAACCTGCACGACCGGTCTTACGGGGCCGAGTCGAACAAAACGCCCATAACGACTCCAACAAAAGCTCAGACAAAACACTCCTGAACCTTGATTGAGTTTTTGAATGATTCAGGGCTCAGACCAACGATTTCAGGTGCAGGGATTCCGAAATATTCAAATGAAGTGGGGAAAAAAAATAAACAGGAGCTCGGTCATGTGACGGAGCAGAAACAAAGCCTGCTATAAACTCAGATTTACTCTGTGACTCAGAAACCAAATATCACACACTCACTCTGTGTAGGTGTGAGGAATTCTATCACATATACATGTGTGTATGGCACACTCGGAATGAAATCGGTAGAAATGTGGGAGTGTTTGTGGGAGAGTGTGTGTGTGTTTGTGGTGGGAGAGTGTGTGTGTGTGTGTGTGTGTGTGTGTGTGTGTGTGTGTGTGTGTGTGTGTGTGTGTGTGTGTGTGTGTGTTTGATTAATCAGTGCAGTAATAAAATAAAGTAGAATAAAACAAAGCAGGTGTGGGTAGGTGAAACAGCGCCCTTTGCAGGCCAATTTTATGGTTTGGTTCAGGCCCAGGAAACACTCATCATAATTAGAGAGTTAAATAATGAAGAGCTCGACGTTCCGATCTGCTCCGTGATGATCCTGATCCACCGCACCTACTCCCAGATCCCAGAACATGAACTCCAGCAGCATGATTCGTTTGTTGAACACAATTCAGCACACGTTCTCACAGGATTGTCATGAAATGGTAATGAGTCTTTAATCTCTCTCTCACACACACACACACACACACACACACTCTCAATCTCTTCGTTCTCTTTCTGACTCTTACACACACACACAAACACCTTCACACACGCTTTCTCTCTCACACTTGCACACGTTTTTAATCTTTTAAAAACACTTGCACTGTGTGAGGGGAATGTGGGGGATGTGAGTGACTGTGTGGAGTTGTGAGTGGCAGTGTGTGGGGATGTGGGGGACTGTGGGAGTTGTGAGGTGCAGTGTGTGGGGATGTGGGGATTGTGTGGAGTTGTGAGTGGCTGTGTGGGGATGTGGGGGCTGTGTGGAGTTGTGAGTGGCTGTGTGGGGATGTGGGGAGCTGTGTGGAGTTGTGAGTGGCAATGTGGGGGACTGTGTTGAGTT
Source organism: Silurus meridionalis (assembly GCF_014805685.1). NCBI lineage: Eukaryota > Metazoa > Chordata > Actinopteri > Siluriformes > Siluridae > Silurus > Silurus meridionalis. Next base: position 305,517 of record NC_060897.1, read on the forward strand.
GTGAGGGGCAGTGTGTGGGGATGTGGGGACTGTGTGGAGTTGTGAGTGGCTGTGTGGGGATGTGGGGACTGTGTGAAGTTGTGAGGGGCAGTGTGTGGGGATGTGGGGACTGTGTGAGTTGTGAGGGGCAGTGTGTGGGGATGTGGGGACTGTGGAGTTGTGAGGGGCAGTGTGTGGGGATGTGGGGACTGTGTGGAGTTGTGAGGGGCAGTGTGTGGGGATGTGGGGACTGTGTGGAGTTGTGAGGGGCAGTGTGTGTGGGGATGTGGGGGACTGTGTGGAGTTGTGAGGGGCAGTGTGTGTGGGGATGTGGGGACTGTGGGGACTGTGGGGACTGTGTGAGTTGTGAGGGGCAGTGTGTGGGGATGTGGGGGACTGTGGTGATGTGGGGACTGTGTGTAGTTGTGAGGGGCAGTGTGGGGATGTGGGGATGTGGGGACTGTGGGGACTGTGTGAGTTGTGAGGGGCAGTGTGGGGATGTGGGGGACTGTGTGTAGTTGTGAGGGGCAGTGTGTGGGGATGTGGGGGACTGTGTGTAGTTGTGAGGGGCAGTGTGTGGGGATCTGTGGGGATGTGGGGGACTGTGTGTATTTGTGAGGGGCAGTGTGTGGGGATGTGGACGACTGTGGTGATGTGGGGACTGTGTAGTTGTGAGGGGCAGTGTGTGTGGGGATGTGGGGACTGTGGTGATGTGGGGGACTGTGTGGAGTTGTGAGTGGCAATGTGGGGGACTGTGTGGGGATGTGGGGGCAGTGTGTGGGGATGTGGGGGACTGTGGAGTTGTGAGGGGCAGTGTGGGGATGTGGGGACTGTGTGGAGTTGTGAGGGGCAGTGTGTGGGGATGTGGGGACTGTGGGGATGTGGGGGACTGTGTGGAGTTGTGAGGCAGTGTGGGGATGTGGGGACTGTGGGGATGTGGGGACTGTGTAGTTGTGAGGGGCAGTGTGTGGGGATGTGGGGGACTGTGTGTAGTTGTGAGGGGCAGTGTGTGGGGATGTGGGGGACTGTGTGTAGTTGTGAGGGGCAGTGTGTGGGGATCTGTGGGGATGTGGGGGACTGTGTGTAGTTGTGAGGGGCAGTGTGTGGGGATGTGGACGACTGTGGTGATGTGGGGACTGTGTAGTTGTGAGGGGCAGTGTGTGGGGATGTGGGGACTGTGGTGATGTGGGGGACTGTGTGGAGTTGTGAGGGGCAGTGTGTGGGGATGTGGGGGACTGTGGGGATGTGGGGGACTGTGTGGGGATGTGGGGATGTGAGGGGCAGTGTGTGGGGATGTGGGGACTGTGGGGACTGTGTGGGTTGTGAGGGGCAGTGTGTGGGGATGTGAGGGGCAGTGTGGGGATGTGGGGACTGTGTGGAGTTGTGAGGGGCAGTGTGTGGGGATGTGGGGACTGTGTGGAGTTGTGAGGGGCAGTGTGGGGATGTGGGGACTGTGTGGGTTGTGAGGGGCAGTGTGTGGGGATGTGGGGACTGTGTGGAGTTGTGAGGGGCAGTGTGTGGGGATGGGGGACTGTGTGGGGATGTGGGGGACTGTGTGGAGTTGTGAGGGGCAGTGTGTGGGGATGTGGGGACTGTGTGGATGTGAGGGGCAGTGTGTGGGGATGTGGGGACTGTGTGGAGTTGTGAGGGGCAGTGTGGGGATGTGGGGGACTGTGTGGGGATGTGGGGGCAGTGTGGGGATGTGGGGACTGTGTGGAGTTGTGAGGGGCAGTGTATGGGGATGTGGGGGACTGTGTGGGGATGTGGGGGCAGTGTGTGGGGCTGTAGGGCCATAAATCCCTCTACCAGTCCACACAAAGGTGTGAAGTTTAGTTTCCATTCCAGGTTACTAAATTCCAGCGATCCTCACACCTTCCAGCAGTAGCATGTCTAGAAATTCACCGTTTTTTATTAAGAGCAACATTTTACACAAAAGTAACTCATTGTTCCTCAGTAGATGTGAGCAGAACTGCTGTGCTCCAACCTTTTCTAGAATCTTGGAGATAAAGAGGAGGTTTGATATTGGACTATAATCTAGTTTTTGAGGGACTTTATTGGAATGACAGATTTGACAGAATGACAGATAAATGCCGATGGGTGAATAATGAATGTGGAGGTGGATCTGAAGGAGTTTTCAGGGTCAGAGCTCTGTAACAGTTTGAAGGACAGCGCTGACGTTTTTGGACAGAGGAGTCTTCACGTTTTCTTGACAAGCTGGATTTGTTATTTTTGTTCTTTTTTGTCCTGCCAGTGATTAGTTTCCTGTAGCAGCATGCCCAGCAACATGCTCATGAAGATGAAGATGATGATGATGATAGTAAGTCTGGGTGAGTGTGGTCTCTACTGGTCTGTTCACTGCACTGAACTCAGATCAGATCAGCACTGCAGAAAGCCTTTAGACCATTAAGGTTCATGAACTTCTACATTATTTGCATTTAGAAAGGAGTAGACTCACCTGTAGTGGGCGTGGCCAGACTGGGCGTAACTGTTTACCTGCGCCGGCAAAAAAAAAAAAAAAAAAAAAAACATGGCGGAGGTCTCGCGACAGAAGTAAATTAGAGAGGTGCGCGCGAGGGGCGGTGGAGAAGTGGCCGCGCGGGTGGGGCTTCGAGCTCGTGCATGTAGAGGAGAACGATTTAGAAACGCAGAAAGTGAACAACTCTATGGCCGTGGACCATCCACCCGCGAGTGGAAGATCATCCCCACGGCGCAGCGCGATTGTTCCTTAGAGCGCGCGCAGGAACCGGAGGGGAACCGGAGGGGAACCGAGCAGGTGGAAGGAGACATGACTCCAGACAGAGAGAACGAGTTGGGAAGGGAAGGGTCTGTAAAAGGAGAAAAAGATCAGGTTGGTGTGGATTTGATTTCTTTCTAAACTATAAAGTGAAAGTTTTTTTTTTTTTTTTCTTCCACCGCGACTGCGCGCGCGATCGGGAACCGTCCGAACCGACCCACTGCACTGCATCGTTAATAAGGAATGTGTGTCCTGTGGTGTTGTGTAGAGTTGTGTAGAGTTGTGAAAACATGAATGTGTGCAGTGTTTAGTAAAGTACAGTAAATACTAACGTTCCTGGACATTCAGTTACGGTTCTGATGAGAACCTGCGAATTCTGTGGGTTTTACTGATAAAGTGTGTAAGTTTGATGTTTGATGTTCAGTACACACACACCCTGAGTTCTAGAGGGTTAATCCGGTCAATATGAAGTCCAGCAGACGGAGGAGGTTTGTGTGGGGAGTGTTTCAGTTCTACTAAAACTAGAACTAAAAACAGAACTAAAGGGTACTGAACTCCCAGAACTAAAGGGTACTGAACTCACGGAACCAAATGCTGCTGAACAATCAGAATCAAAGATACTGAACTCTAATAACTAAAGATTCAGAGTTCTCAGAACTGAAAGATGCTGAACTTTCAGAACTATTGGTACTAAATGGAACTTTTCTTTGGTGGTAGGTCAAATTATTAAATATTTTAAAGTTGAGTTATGCAGGAAAACTACATTGGATTAAAAACTCCACATGGTGTCGGTGAAATGAACAGATCAAATGTATTGAATGTTTTTATTAATGTTCATTTTATTATATTTACACCGTTTACATATAAAAATAAATTCTCCTCAATTTCACAGTAAATTTACTGACTTTAACTGAATGGGTGTACAGATGTTCAGGTGTATGAATGTTTAGATGTACAGATGTTCAGCTGTACAGATGTTAAGCTGTATAGGTTTACAGATGTTCATGTGTATAGGTGTATAGATGTTCAGGTGTATAGGTGTACAGATGTTTAGCTGTACAAATGTTTAGCTGTATAGGTGTTCAGGTGTACAGATGTTAAGGTGTTTAGGTGTACAGATGTTCAGGTGTATAGGTGTACAGATGTTCAGGTGTATATGTGTACAGGTGTTCAGGTACATAGGTGTACAGATGTTTGTGTACAGATGTTTAGGTGTATAGGTGTACAGATGTTTAGGTGTACAGATGTTCAGGTGTATAGGTGTACAGATGTTCAGGTGTATAGGTGTACAGATGTTTAGGTGTATAGGTGTACAGATGTTTAGGTGTATAGGTGTACAGATGTTTAGGTGTATTGGTGTACAGATGTTTAGGTGTATAGGTGTATAGGTGTACAGGTGTACAGATGTATAGGTGTACAGATGTTTAGGTGTATAGGTGTACAGATGTTTAGGTGTATAGATGTATAGGTGTACAGATGTTTAGGTGTTTAGGTGTACAGATGTTTAGGTGTATAGGTGTACAGATGTTTAGGTGTATAGGTGTACAGATGTTTAGGTGTTTAGGTGTACAGATGTTTAGGTGTACAGATGTTTAGGTGTACAGGTGTACAGGTGTACAGGTGTTTAGGTGTATAGGTGTACAGATGTTTAGGTGTATAGGTGTATAGGTGTATAGGTGTTTAGGTGTACAGGTGTATAGGTGTATAGGTGTACAGATGTTTAGGTGTATAGGTGTACAGGTGTTTAGGTGTACAGGTGTATAGGTGTACAGGTGTTTAGGTGTACAGGTGTACAGGTGTTTAGGTGTATAGGTGAATAGGTGTTTGGGGAAAGGTGTTTGATTAAGGAAAAGTAAACAGGTCACATCCTGGGACAGAAATGGCGTCTGAGAGCAGGGACTGGTGTTTACTGATGTTGCAGACTAATAATTAGGTGTTAAATATTAAATACTCTCCAGCTTTTATTTTATTATCTGAGTTTAATAAATAAAACACAGTAACATCAGCTTTGTGCACGTTTCCTTCTTCAGCACAATAGTGTGAGATGTGTAAGTTTCCCCCCGGGGCTACGAGGATCCTGCACTAATCACACCCTTATTTTACCACCGTCAACATTTACACACTTTCAGATCTGAAGATGATGAAGATGTTTCTCTGTGTCCTGAAAGAGTTCTCATTGAAAGTGTTTCTGCTCTGGAACTCCACTTTTATTATAATTTTAATGTGTGAGTGTGTGTGTGTGTGTGTGTGTGTGTGTGTGTGTGTGTGTGTGTGGGGAAGAGAGTGTGCGAGAGTTCACTTGACATACACAGAGTATATACTAACACACACACACACACACACACACACACACACCTATACATTACACACACACACTGATCTCGTATACACACAGTATATATTAACACACACTCACACTGAGGTGTTTATAACCCCTCATATAGATATATATAGATATGCTATATGTCCTAAAGTATGTACACCCCCTGTCTATTTCACCCATAAGCTCTCACACGTCTCACTGCAGATGTTTACTGTTCTAATGAGTTTCACTGTTTCTGGGAACCTTTTCCACCAGACTTCAAGGTGTGGCTGAGTGAATTAGTGTTTATTCAGCTACAAAAGCATTCATGAGATCATGTGTTTGTGTAAGGAGTCTCCAGTTCCAGTTCATCCCAGCTGTTACTGGGGCTGTGGAGTGACGTCTGTAGCCTCGGGGAGTACAGTGATTGGGTTTAAATCCGTAACAGGAAATAAAACATCTCTGGATATTTGTGGTGCCTGAGGGTGAATATTACACCGACACAATCATTCAGCTACAAGCTGCACAAAAACCAAACACAATAACAAACACCTCACAACACACAACTTCCTCTGTAGTATGGACGCCTTCAGGAGATCAAACACAACACCATCACTCCAGCCTGGGACTTCACCTGGGTGATGGGAAGTGTGTGTGTGTGTGTGTGTGTGTGTGGTACAGGGGTTAGGACGTTTGGTATGACAGGAAGTGAAATCCAGTATTCTGTTAATCATCTGAGTTTATTAGAATAATAATCCTGATAATAACTCATTCTTCTGCTACACAATGTGGTGTGTTTACAGTAGGGTTTAGTTGCTAAGCAGCACTGCAGGTAAAGTTCGTGTGTTTCACGGCCAGTGGAACATGAACAATGGCTTCAGCTTGGATATTTGAGGAGATTGTTTTGGTTCTCTCTCAGAGTGTGTATGAGATTGAGAACCAACAGAGAGAGAGAGAATTTTAAACGGCTGTTGGGGAAAGCACAAGTAAAAACAAGCAGGAACTGATGCCTGAATTACACACACACACACACACACACACACACACACACACACACACAGCATTCTCCACTATCTGTGCTGAAGCCATGGTTGATGTTCCTCAGTTGCCTCAGTTCTCTCTGCAGAACACCCAGCCATCCTGCCTGCATTCATCTGCTTCTCTCTCTTTCCTGACTGTGTGACGAGGTGGAGCTTCTGCTCTCATCCTGATGTACCACAACACATCTGTTTTTTTTTTTTATATCAGTTTATAGTTACTTCTCAACAATTTAGCTTCAAATAATCATTAATGTGGATTCACTGGTCGCACACTGATGTTGATTATTTTCCTGGTGTTCTGTTTCTCTGATGTACACAAACGATGACTTTTTTAAAAACAGAAAACAAAAAACATTTACATTTGATTAATTCACCAAGTACCATCACGTTTCTAAGACTAGTGCAGCACAGATCCGGGGGCAACACACACAACCGCATGTTCTGGATCATCATGCACGAATGTTTTGAACATTTTTGAGGGTTGAGCTCATTCATGATGTTCTTCCACTCTTGAAGCACATGTGCCACTCAAAACACCTCGACAGACTCGTTGCAGCATCGCCTGCATGTCAAATGTCCATCACATCAAACATCTCTTTTGCACGTGGAATTTCACGTTTGTTCTAACACGCTAGTTACACATGTGATCAGACCAGCACCAGTCCCACGGCTCCTGACGTACACAAGACGAGGTCTTTCAGCACACTGACTTATGAGGGTTGGTGCTCCCTGTGACTGTGCGTGAAGCTGTACGTTTTCACACCACTGTATTTCCCTTTTTAACTCCAACAGTTCATTCAGAAATAAAACTCACACGCTGTTTCATCACAGTATTTAGACACAGTGAATGAGTGTATCTTCCTCTGTCGTGAAGACGTGTAAAAACGTGATTTATCAGTGGAGTGTGTGCCGTCTACGTCCCTCTGAACCAGCTGTTGCTATGGAAACGATAACACATCAGAACGAGTTCAAGTTTATAAATAAACCACGATTTACTTCAATCAGAGCTGCTGTGACTCATAACCTCTCTCTCTCTCTCCCTCCACTCATCCCTCCCTTCTCTCTCTCTCTCTCTCTCTCTCTCTCTCTCTCCTCCACTCATCCCTCTCTCTCTCTCTCTCTCTCTCTCTCTCTCTCCTCCACTCATCCCTCCCTCTCTCTCTCTCTCTCTCTCTCTCTCTCTCTCTCTCTCTCTCTCTCTCTCTCTCTCTCTCTCTCTCTCTCTCTCTCTCTCCTCCACTCATCCCTCCCTCTCTCTCTCTCTCTCTCTCTCTCTCTCTCTCTCTCTCTCTCTCTCTCTCCTCCACTCATCCCTCCCTTCTCTCTCTCTCTCTCTCTCTCCACTCATCCCTCCCTCTCTCTCTCTCTCTCTCTCTCTCTCTCTCTCTCTCTCTCTCTCTCTCTCTCCACTCATCCCTCCCTTCTCTCTCTCTCTCTCTCTCTCTCTCTCTCTCTCTCTCTCTCTCCTCCACTCATCCCTCTCTCTCTCTCTCTCTCTCTCCACTCTCTCTCTCTCTCTCTCTCTCTCTCTCTCTCTCTCTCTCTCTCTCTCTCTCTCTCTCTCTCTCTCTCTCTCTCTCTCCTCCACTCATCCCTCCCTTCTCTCTCTCTCTCTCTCTCTCTCTCTCTCTCTCTCCTCCACTCATCCCTCCCTTCTCTCTCTCTCTCTCTCTCTCCACTCATCCCTCCTCTCTCTCTCTCTCTCTCTCTCTCTCTCTCTCTCTCTCTCCACTCATCCCTCCCTTCTCTCTCTCTCTCTCTCTCTCTCTCTCTCTCCACTCATCCCTCCCTCTCTCTCTCCACTCATCCCTCTCTCTCTCTCCTCTCTCTCTCTCCCTCTCTCTCTCTCTCCTCTCTCTCTCTCTCTCTCTGGTTTTCAGGGTTGGATTCCGAAGGTAATAAAGAAGAGAGTGTGTACGTCGTTGTGGAGGATCCTCTCAGGTACGACGTGCTGCTGCTTGTCTGCTTCTCGCCGCCGTCAGCATTAAACTGTGACTGTGAGGAATGTAACTAAAACATGATCTTACCTGTAGATCCCAGGAGAGAAAACACACACACACACACACACACACACTACACACACACACACACACACACACACATATACACACACACACACTACACACACACACACTCACTACACACACACACATTACACACTACACTACACTACACACACTCTACACTATACACACTCACACTACACTACACACACACTACACTACATTACACACGCACTACACACACTTTCTACACTATACACACTACACACATTACACTACACTACATTACACACACTACACACACTACACTATACACACACTCTACATTATACACACGCACACACACACACACTCTACATTATACACACGCACACTACACACGCACACTACACACGCACACTACATCGCACTACACACACTTTCTACACTATACACACTACACACTACACACACACACACTCTACACACACACACGCACACACACACACACACACGCATACTACACATACACTACACACACACACACTACATTACACCACGCACTACACACACTCTCTACACAACACACACACACACACACACACACACACACATACACCACACACTACATACACTACATTACACTACGCCCTACACACACTTTCTACACTATACACACACTACACTACACTACACACTACACTATACACACACACACACTATACACACACACACACACACACACACACACACACACACACACACACACAATGCTGCCAAACTTGTTTTATGCCAAATTCCAGTCCCTTTGAAATTACTTTTTCAGGAGAAGCCTTTGTTTTGTGTGTGTGTGTGTGTGTGTGTGTGTGTGTGTGTGTGTGTCTGTCTCGAGTGTGTGTATGCAGTGTGTGTTTGTGTGTGTTTGAAGTCCTGTTCTTCGCGACGAACTGAATAAACTTAATTTAAAGATTGAGATTAAATGTGTGGAACACATGATACTGAGAGAGAGATTCATGACTGCATAAGGATGATTGAGGATGAAGATGATTGATGATGATGACTGGATAAGGATGATTGAGGATAAAGATGATTGATGAAATGTACAATAGACATTCGGTGGAACCCAGATGAGGATGAGGTTCCCTCTTGAGTCAAACTTACACTTATAAAGAACATCTTCATTTTTATCTCCACATTATCTGTGTAAAGCTGCTCTGAGACGATGTTCATTATTAAAATAACAATACAAATAAACATGTAATGAATTGAAATAAATTGAAGATGTAGATGATTAAATAAGCATGAGTGGTAAGTGATGAAGATGATTAGTGTAGATAATTGGATGAAGATGGCTGATGTACAGTGGGGGAGAGGCTTTCAGAGGCGTGTCGTGTCTGTGAAAAATGTTTCCACGCTGGAGCTCAAACCTCAGACAGCCGTCTGTAAAGAAAAAGGAACAAGTTATAATCTGTTCTTCTTTTTATTTCTCTCTCTCCTTTTTGAATTCTTATTCAGAGATTTGGATGAGTGAACACAAAGCAGAAGCATTTAATTCTGTTCATTCAGGTCATAGGTGACTGTGGGAATAAACACTCCCTCACACCTTATCTTCATCTACACCAGATATTGCTGTGATAAATGATCACAAAGTGCTGACTCACTTCATTATAGTCTCACCATGATCTCCATGGACGTGTCGTCATGGACCATCAGGCTGTTTATATGGAGAATTTCCAGGGAGTGGTGTTTGGGTGATAAGAACTTTATCCAGAAGTAGAGCATCAGGATGGATGAGGCGGAGAGCAGCCAGGAGCACTGAGAGGGAAAGATGATACGGTGTGCCGGTTGCCATGTTGTGGTTGAGGATGGTGGATGTTGTGAGACAAGTGTACAGTGACATGTTTGTGTGAAGGTGTTAATTAGAGGTGTAATGCAGTGACACGGAGTGTAACGTTACCCATCTGGGTTTCACTCTAAATAATTCACTTCCATCATCAAAAGCTGCTGAGAAGCTGGACTCGGACTCGATCAGCCGTATTCCAGTATAACTCCTGCCTGATGCTGTCAGAAAAGAACAGTTCAGTGATCAGACACTGAGCAAGACATCTGAATGATGTAAACATTTTGAAGATGGCCGTCAGTGACGATCCCAGTTGTAGTGGTTCCCTGATGACGAAGTGAAGCAGAGAGGCCCAGGGTGGTTCATGGATTCTATCCCGTTAATTAAACATAAATAAATGTATAAACATAAACGTTTAACGTGTATGAATGTAGTGGGGAGGATGTCAAAAAATAAATCCAGTCTTTGAAAAAAAAAAATTTTTATAAACTCAAAAGTCAAGTTTATTTATCATATGTAGCAACGTTAGTCATCAGTGTTACACACCCAGGTGAGTCTCAGTGTCTCAGGCCCAGATAAATGTGGAGGTTTGTGTTATGACAGACGTCCAGAGTAAAACGTGCCAAATCTAATATACAGATCCCGAATCAGAATTTCATAGCAGATCAGTCGAGGCCGGGTTACCAACAACCACCACAGGTATCATTAACAACAGGGTACTGGTCGAAATTGTGCTACTGTTGTCTGAAGGAGGAGAAGGAGAGGAGGAAGACGTCTACAGAGACGGCAGGGAAAGGAGAAGTGGAGGAGAGTGGAGGAGAAGTGGAGGTTCTGGTTGGTAGTTTAAATGTTGGTACTATGACGGGTAAAGGGAGAGAGGGAGCTGATATGATGGAGAGGAGAAAGGTAGAGATGTTGTGTGTTCAGGAGACCAAGTGGAAAGGGAGTAAGAGCAGGAACATTGGAGGTGTTTAAACTGTTCTATCATGGTGTGGATGGGAAGAGAAATGGTGTAGGGGGATTCTGAAGGAAGAGTACAGTAAGAGTGTAGTGGAGGTGAAGAGTTTCTGATAGGGTGATGATCGTGAAGCTGGAAGATGAAGGGGTGATGATAAATGCCATCAGTGTTTATGCGCCACAAGTGCTGGAGTGAATTAGATGAAGTGGTAGAAGGTGAACGTAGGAATGAAAGATTGGTGATTGGGGCAGACTTTAATGGGCATGTAGGTGAAGGGAACAGAGGTGATGAGGAGGTGATGGTAGGTATGGTTTTAAGGAGAGGAATGTGGAAGGGCAGATGGTGGTAGATTTTGCTAAAAGGATGGAAATGGCAGTGGTGAACACGTATTTTAAGAAGAAGGAGGATCATAGGGTGACGTATAAGAGTGGGGGAAGGTGCACACAGGTGGACTATGTTCTATGTAGGAGATGTAACCTGAAGGAGATTGGAGACTGTAAGGTGTTGGCGGGGGACAGTGTAGCTAGACAGCATCGGCTGGTGGTCTGTAGGATGGTTTTGGAGGCGAAGAAGAAGAGGAGGAGAGTGAGTACTGAAAGAAGAATAAGATGGTGGAAGCTGAAGGAGGAAGACTGTAGTGTGAGGTTCAGGGAAGAGGTCAGACAGGAGCTCAGTGGTGGTGAAGAGGTGCTGGATGATTGTGGAACTACTGCAGAAGTGATCAGGGAGGCAGCTAGAAAGATTCTTGGTGTGACATCTGGATATAGAAAGAAAGACAAAGAGACATGGTGCTGAGCCCATTTCGCTTTGCACTGGTGATGGACAGGTTGATGGATGACGTCAGACAGGAGTCTCCCTGGACTATGATGTTTGTAGATGATATTGTGATTTGTGGTGAGAGTAGTGAGCAGGTGGAGAAGAGCCTGGAGAGGTGGAGGTACACGCTGGAGAGAAGAGGAATGAAAGTCAGTAGGAGTAAGACAGAGTACATGTGTGTGAATGAGAGGAGGGCAGTGGAGGGTGCGGTTGCAGGGAGAAGAGGTGGAGAAGGTGGAGGAGTTCAGGTACCTGGGGTCAACAGTGCAGAGTGATGGAGAGTGTGTTAGAGAAGTGAAGAAAAGAGTGCAGGCAGGGTGGAGTGGGTGGAGAAGAGTGATAGCAGGAGTGATTTGTGATAGAAGAGTATCTGTGAGTGAAAGGAAAGTTTATAGGACTGTGGTGAGACCTGAGATGTTGTATGGATTAGAGACAGTGGCTTTGAGTAAAAGACAGGAGGTGGAGCTGGAGGTAGCAGAGCTGAAGATGTTGAGATGTTCGTTGGGAGTGACGACGATGGATAGGATTAGAAATGAGTTTATTAGAGGGACAGCGCATGTAGGACGTTTTGGAGACAAGGTGAGGAGGTGAGATTGAGATGGTTTGGACATGTGCAAAAGAGGGACATGGGGTATATCAGTAGGAGAATGCTGAGGATGGAGCCACCAGGAAGGAGGAAAAGAGGAAGACCAAGGAGGAGGTTTATGGATGTGGTGAGAGAAGACATGCAGGTAGATGGTGTGAAAGAGGCAGATGTAGAGGACAGGAGGGTGTGGAGACGGATGATCCGCTGTGGTGAAAGAAGAAGAAGATGTAACGATGTCAGTGACAGTTTTTACAATTAAATGCTTAAACGAGGCTACAGGCGAACAACACCAAATATTAATCATTATTAATCAGTACTGAGAAAAGAAAATAAGTGGGGAAAATTAATTATGAGGCATAAGAAAGTAATAATTATCTACATCTGTGTGCAGAAGGTGTGTGTATATGTGTGTGTATGTGTGTACACACATACATACTATATATATATATATATATATATATATATATATATATATATATACACACATATATACTGGTTTGACTTAAAGTTCTTTGTATATAAAGTTTTTTATCTAATACACAGAGAGAATTAGATTACACTATTAACTTTGTTCCTGAGTTCCCTCTGTGTCTCGTCCCAGACCTGGGTGTTGTGGTCCAATGTCCAGTGTGTGTGTGTGTGTGTGTGTGTGTGTGTGTGTGTGTGTGTGTGTGTGTGGTATGAGTTGAGTTAAGAGAAGACCTACCCACCCTGCCCCACACCCAGCTGCATGCTCCACCCTTCTCAAGCGCCAATCAACAAGAAAAGCTCATGCACTTGCACAACTTTCCCGTTCAGCCCCACAGGGTCCTAATGCCCTTACCTCACTGTCTAACATTGTTTTCTCAGCAGGGTTTTGTGTCTGTGTGTAACATTTCTCTGCTCTGCCTCCACTTCCTGCAGTAATGGAGATCAGTGTCAGTGTGGAGGTGCTCAGAGTTCTCATGGTTCTGCAGCTACAGGTGATTATTTCAGTGCTGCCATCGTAACTCAATGGGATTCATCCAAACACACGTCTGAGTATCCGACTGACGCTTTTGGGGAACTCAAGTTTGCCGGCATCGCCCGCAGACACAGTCATGTGCGTAACACACACATACACACACACACACAAATACACAAAGAGAAAAAGACTGAGACAGAGGCACACTTCTAGAGACAGACAGACTGAAAGAAACAGATATATAATGACATTGAAACAGACGGAGAGACAGATGTGTAGTGAGACAGATAGAAAGAAAGACAGACGTATAATGAGAGACAGAGAAAGAGAGACGGATATATAAAGAGAGACAGATGTATAATGAGAGACAGAGAGAGAGACAGATGTATAAAGAGAGACAGAAGAGGGTATTCAAATCGCCGGAGTCCACGTGATAAATGTGTAACTGATGCTGAGTTTTGTTTCTTTATGTTTCTTTGTTACTTTTGTGTTTTTCTCAGTTCCTGCGCTTGTCGTGTGACACTCCGTCTCCTCTCGTCTATGCCCTCCTGACTCAGCACTGGGCTCTGCCCTCTCCCAACCTAGTGGTGTCTGTGGTGGGGGGCATCGGCAAGGAGAAGGTCAGGAGCTGGGTACGAGACGTGGTGAGACAAGGGCTGGTCCGAGCTGCACAGAGCACAGGTGACCTTCAACCTCCTATTACTGCTGTGTGCGTGCGAGTGTGTGTATGTTTGTGCGAGTGTGTGTGAGTGCGCCTTTGTGCGAGTGTGTGCGAGTGCGTGTTAATGCAAATGCGCGTTTGTGCGAGTGGAAGTGTGTTTGTGGAAATGAGTGTTTATGCAAGTGCGCGTTTGTGCAACTGGAAGTGTGTTTGTGCGAGTGGGACTGTGTTTGTGCGAGTGGAAGTGTGTTTGTGAGTGCGCGTGTTTGTGCGAGTGGAAGTGTGTTTGTGCGAGTGTGTGTTTATGCGAGTGGGAGTGTGTTTGTGCGAGTGTGTGTGAGTGTGTTTGTGAGTGGAAGTGTGTTTGTGCGAGTGTGTGAGTGTGTGTTTATGCGAGTGTGTTTGTGTGGAAGTGTGTTTATGCGTGTTTGTGTGAGTGGAAGTGTCTGTGCAGTGGAAGTTTGTTTGTGCGTGTTTGTGAGTGTGTGTGTTTGTGCGAGTCTGTGTTTGTGCCAGTGGAAGTGTGTTTGTGTGAGTGGAAGTGTGTTTGTGCGTGTTTGTGCGAGTGGAAGTGGGTTTGTGTGAGTGGAAGTGTGTTGTGTGTGATTATGCAAGTGCGTGTTTGTGTGAGTGGAAGTGTGTTTGTGTGAGTGTGTGTTTGTGTTTGTGCGAGTGGAAGTGTGAGTGTGTGTTTGTGTGAGTGGAAGTGTGTTTGTGCGAGTGGAAGTGTGTTTAGTGGAAGTGTGTGAGTGTGTGTGTTTGTGAGTGCGTGTTTGTGAGTGGAAGTGTGTTTATGCGTGCGTGTTTGTGTGAGTGGAAGTGTCTGTGCGAGTGGAAGTTTGTTTGTGCGTGTTTATGCGAGTGTGTGTTTGTGCAGTCTGTGTTTGTGCCAGTGGAAGTGTGTTTGTGCAGTGCGTGTTTGTGTGAGTGGAAGTGTGTTTGTGCGTGTTTGCGAGTGGAAGTGGGTTTGTGTGAGTGGAAGTGTGTTTGTGTGTGATTATGCAAGTGCGTGTTTGTGTGAGTGGAAGTGTGTTTGTGTGAGTGTGTTTGTGTTTGTGCGAGTGGGAGTGTGTTTGCGAGTGGAAGTGTGTTTGTGTGGAAGTGTGTGTGTTTGTGCAAGTGGAAGTGTGTTTGTGAGTGTGTGTGTGAGTGTGTGTTGTGTGAGTGGAAGTGTGTTTGTGTGAGTGGAAGTGTGTTTGTGCAGTGGAAGTTTGTTTGTGCGTGTTTATGCAAGTGCGTGTTTGTGTGTGAGTGTGTGTTTGTGTGAGTGGAAGTGTGTTTGTGCGAGTGTGTGTGAGTGGAAGTGTGTGTGTTTGTGTGTGAGTGTGTGTTTGTGTGAGTGTGTGTTTGTGTGAAGTGTGTTTGTGCGAGTGGAAGTGTGTGAGTGGAAGTGTGTTTATGCGTGTTTGTGAGTGGAAGTGTGTTTATGCGTGTTTGTGCGAGTGGAAGTGTGTTTGTGAGTGTGTGTTTGTGCGTGTTTATGCAGTGGAAGTGTGTTTGTGCAGTGGAAGTGTGTGTGTGTTTGTGCTAGTGGAAGTGTGTTTGCGAGTGGAAGTGTGTTTGTGCGTGTTTATGCAAGTGCGTGTTTATGCAAGTGCGTGTTTGTGTGAGTTTGTGTGAGTGTGTGTTTGTGCGAGTGGAAGTGTGTTTATGCGAGCGTGTTTGTGAGTGTGTTTGTGGGAGTGTGTTTGTGCGTGGAAGTGTGTTTGTGCGAGTGGAAGTGTGTTTATGCGAGTGCGTGTTGTGTGAGTGGAAGTGTCTGTGCAGTGAAAGTTTGTTTGTGCGTGTTCATGCGAGTGTGTGTTTGTGCGAGTCTGTGTTTGTGCCAGTGGAAGTGTGTTTGTGCGAGTGCGTGTTTGTGTGAGTGGAAGTGTGTTTGTGCGTGTTTGTGCGAGTGGAAGTGGGTTTGTGTGAGTGGAAGTGTGTTTGTGTGTGATTATGCAAGTGCGTGTTTGTGTGAGTGGAAGTGTGTTTGTGTGAGTGTGTTTGTGTTTGTGCGAGTGGAAGTGTGTTTGTGAGTGTGTTTGTGCGAGTGGAGTGTGTTTGTGCGAGTGGAAGTGTGTTTGTGTGCGAGTGGAAGTGTGTTTATGCGAGTGGGAGTGTGTTTGTGCGAGTGGAAGTGTGTTTGCGAGTGGAAGTGTGTTTGTGCGTGTTTATGAGTGCGTGTTTGTGTGTGAGTGGAAGTGTGTTTGTAGTGGAAGTGTGTTTGCGTGTTTATGCGAGTGTGTTTGTGCGAGTCTGTGTTTGTGCCAGTGGAAGTGTGTTTGTGCGAGTGTGTTTGTGAGTGGAAGTGTGTTTGTGCAGTGGAAGTGTGTTGTGTGAGTGGAAGTGTGTTTGTGAGTGTGTGTTTATGCAAGTGTGTTTGTGTGAGTGGAAGTGTGTTTGTGAGTGTGTGTTTGTGCTAGTGGAAGTGTGTTTGTGCGAGTGGAAGTGTGTTTGTGCGTGTTTATGCAAGTGCGTGTTTGTGTGAGTTTGTGTGAGTGTGTGTTTGTGAGTGTGTGTTTATGCAAGTGCGTGTTTATGAGTGCGTGTTTGTGTGAGTGTGTGTTTGTGCGAGTGGAAGTGTGTTTATGCGAGTGTGTTTGTGAGTGTGTTTGTGGGAGTGTGTTTGTGCGAGTGGAAGTGTGTTTGTGCGAGTGGAAGTGTGTTTATGCGAGTGCGTGTTTGTGTGAGTGGAAGTGTCTGTGCGAGTGAAAGTTTGTTTGTGCGTGTTCATGCGAGTGTGTGTTTGTGCGAGTCTGTGTTTGTGCCAGTGGAAGTGTGTTTATGCGATGCGTGTTTGTGTGAGTGGAAGTGTGTGTGTGTGTGTTTGTGTGCGAGTGGAAGTGGGTTTGTGTGAGTGGAAGTGTGTTTGTGTGATTATGCAAGTGCGTGTTTGTGTGAGTGGAAGTGTGTTTGTGTGAGTGTGTTTGTGTGTGTGTGTTTGTGCGAGTGGGAGTGTGTTTGTGCGAGTGGGAGTGTGTTTGTGCGAGTGGAGTGTGTTTGTGCAGTGGAAGTGTGTTTATGCGAGTGGAAGTGTGTGTTTGTGAGTGCGTGTTTGTGCGAGTGGAAGTGTGTTTATGCGAGCGTGTTTGTGTGAGTGGAAGTGTCTGTGCGAGTGGAAGTGTGTTTGTGGAAGTGTGTTTGCGTGTTTATGAGTGTGTGTTTGTGCGAGTCTGTGTTTGTGCCAGTGGAAGTGTGTTTGTGCGAGTGCGTGTTTGTGTGAGTGGAAGTGTGTTTGTGCGTGTTTGTGCAGTGGAAGTGGTTTGTGTGAGTGGAAGTGTGTTTGTGTGTGATTATGCAAGTGCGTGTTTGTGTGAGTGGAAGTGTGTTGTGTGAGTGTGTGTTTGTGCGAGTGGAAGTGTGTGTGTGTGTGTGAGTGTGTGCTTGTGCGAGTGGAAGTGTGTTTATGAGTGCGTGTTTGTGAGTGGAAGTGTGTTTGTGCGAGTGGAAGTGTGTTTGTGTGAGTGTGTGTTTGTGTGAGTGTGTGTTTGTGAGTGGAAGTGTGTTTGTGCGAGTGGAAGTGTGTTTGTCAGCGAGTGGAAGTGTGTTTGTGTGAGTGTGTGTTTGTGCGAGTGGAAGTGTGTTTGTGCAGTGGAAGTGTGTTTGTGCGAGTGGAAGTGTGTTTGTGCGTGTTTATGCAAGTGCGTGTTCGTGTGAGTGTGTTTGTGCGAGTGGAAGTGTGTTTGTGTGAGTGAAAGTGTGTTTGTGGGAGTGTGTTTGTGCGAGTGGAAGTGTGTTTGTGCAAGTGGAAGTGTGTTTGTGTGAGTGGAAGTGTGTTTGTGCGTGTTTGTGCAGTGGAAGTGGGTTTGTGTGAGTGGAAGTGTGTTTGTGTGTGATTATGCAAGTGCGTGTTTGTGTGAGTGGAAGTGTGTTTGTGAGTGTGTGTTGTGTGAGTGTGTTTGTGAGTGGAAGTGTGTTTATGAGTGCATGTTTGTGTGAGTGGAAGTGTGTTTGTGAGTGTGTGTTTGTGTGAGTGTGTGCTTGTGCGAGTGGAAGTGTGTTTGTGCGAGTGGATGTGTGAGTGTGTGCGAGTGGAAGTGTGTTTATGCGAGTGGAAGTGTGTTTGTGAGTGGAAGTGTGTTTGTGCGAGTAGAAGTGTGTTTGTGTGAGTGTGTGTTTGTGCAGTGGAAGTGTGTTTGTGAGTGGAAGTGTGTTTGTGCGTGTTTATGCAAGTGCGTGTTTGTGTGAGTGTGTTTGTGCAGTGGAAGTGTGTTTATGCAAGTGCGTGTTTGTGAGTGTGTTTGCGAGTGGAAGTGTGTTTGTGCAAGTGGAAGTGTGTTTATGCAGTGGAAGTGTGTGTTTGTGAGTGGAAGTGTGTTTGTGAGTGTGTTTGTGCAGTGGAAGTGTGTTTGTGAGTGAAGTGTGTTTATGCGAGTGGAAGTGTGTTTGTGCGAGTGGAAGTGTGTGTGTGTGTGTTTGTGCTAGTGGAAGTGTGTTTGTGGGAGTGGAAGTGTGTGTGTGTGTTTGTGCGAGTGGAAGTGTGTTTGTGCGAGTGGATGTGTGTGAGTGTGTGTTTGTGCTAGTGGAAGTGTGTTTGCGAGTGGAAGTGTGTTTGTGCGTGTTTGTGTGAGTGTGTGTGTTTGTGAGTGTGTGTTTGTGCAGTGGAAGTGTGTTTGTGCGAGTGGATGTGTGTGAGTGTGTGTTGTGCTAGTGGAAGTGTGTTTGTGCGAGTGGAAGTGTGTTTGTGCGTGTTTATGCAAGTGTGTGTTTGTGTGAGTTTGTGTGAGTGTGTGTTTGTGAGTGGAAGTGTGTTTGTGAGTGAAAGTGTGTTTGTGTGAGTGTGTGTTTGTGGGAGTGTGTTTGTGCGAGTGGAAGTGTGTTTGCGAGTGGAAGTGTGTTTGTGCGTGTTTATGCAAGTGTGTGTTTGTGTGAGTGGAAGTGTGTTTGTGTGAGTGTGTTTGTGCGTGTGGAAGTGTGTTTGTGAGTGGAAGTGTGTTTGTGTGAGTGGAAGTGTGTTTGTGTGAGTGTGTGTTTGTGTGAGTGTGTGCTTGTGCAAATGGAAGTGTTTGTGTGAGTGAAAGTGTGTTTGTGCGTGTTTATGCGAGTGCATGTTTGTGTGAGTTTGTGTGAGTGTGTGTGCGAGTGGGAGTGTGTTTGTGCGAGTGGAAGTGTGTTTGTGCGACTGCTTGTTTGTGTGAGTGGAAGTGTTTGTGCGTGTTTGTGCGAGTGGAAGTGTGTTTGTGTGTGAGTGTGTTTGTGCAGTGGGAGTGTGTTTGTGCGAGTGGAAGTGTGTTTATGAGAGTGCATGTTTGTGTGAGTGTGTTTGTGTGAGTGTGTTTGTGTGTGTGTTTGTGAGTGGAAGTGTGTTTGTGCGAGTGGAAGTGTGTTTGTGCGTGTGGATGTGTGAGTGTGTGTGTTTGTGCGTGTTTGTGCGAGTGTGTGATCATGAACCCGCTGTTTTTTGTGTAACTGGGGGGGAATTTTCTACACGCAGTTGTTTTTCTGCTGAATGTTCTGCTTTTGTCATGGAAGCATGAGGAATGTGAGCACTGATGTTAACAGAGCAGCTCGTCCATCTCGTCCATCTCGTCCATCACGTTCGTCCGGTCCACTACGTCTACCTGCTTCCTGCCCCCCTCCCCCCCCCTCCCCACCCCCTCACCACTCTACACTTTAATACACAAACAGGAACATTCTGTAAAGCAGAGAATTCCAGCAGGACACATAAACACTCAGAGACTTCATCTTCATCATCATCATCTCTGAGAATAATGCAGCATTATAGTCATGTGCTCGTTAGCGTTTCCATAGTAACCACTTGTTGACATTACAATCACATCAATAACAGACTGAATATAAAAACCTCCAGATATATAGAAGTTTTCTGGAAGAGTCTCCAGTGTCAGAAGTCAAGCCATAGCTTTAATGTTCTCAACATCTACAAGACAGAGGAGTTTACACACTTTTTATATGGTTTGTATGGTAACATGATGTAAAGTGAGAGAATAATGAGAGAATAGTGAGAGTTTATAGCTGCTATAACGTAAGTGACTAAAGGAGCTGACGCTCGAGGCGGAGCGGCTACAGGATAATAATCTATATTATTATTCAAACCTAAACCAAATATTGTCCAATATTTCAGACTGTTTAATCAGCTGTGTGTGTGTGTGTGTGTGTGTGTGTGTGTGTGTGTGTGTGTGTGTGTGTGTTTCAGGTGCCTGGATCGTGACGAGTGGGCTGAGGGAGGGTGTGGGCCGCTGTGTGGGTGAGGCAGTGAGGGATCACGGAGCCGCAGCTGCGTCTCAATCCAAAGTGGTAGCTCTGGGCGTGGCCCCCTGGGGACTGGTGGACAACCGCCAGCAACTCATCAATTCTGAGGTGCAAAAGTGTTAGAGCACACCTGAGAATCTCTCCGTCGTCTGTCTCGGTTTTCCCACACACACGCATTCTCCACACTATAATGTGTGTGAACTTTTACATCCTTTCATAAAAGCAACAAGTGATTGTGTCATACTGACTCATGACCCATTTACCAAAACTTAACTAATACATCTGTACACACACACACACACACACACACACACACACACACACACACACACACACTCTCTCTCACTCGGTAAACACACACTAACTGAGCCATGTCTCTCTTAGGGCAGCTTCCCAGCCAGGTATTATGTTCAGAACACGGTGCGGGACTCGTGCTACCTGGACAGTAATTATCAGGCTTTCCTCCTGGTGGACGATGGGAGCATCGGGCGGAGAGGTGGAGAGTCCAGCTTCATGACCAGCCTGGAGAAATTCATCTCCCATCAGCGCACCGGGATCTGGGGTGAGAGAAACCCACCACAATACTTCATTTTCCTTCAGTACGTCCCTCAGGTCTTTGCGTGTGTGTGTGTGAAGAGCACAGGGTGCCAGTGGCGAATTTGCCAATCTTGGTGTTCTCTGGGAAATGCCAAACGTCCTGCACACGTTGTTGGACTGTAAGCACAACCCACCTGTGGACGTCGGGCCTTCATACCACCCTCATGGAGTCTGTTTCTGATCGTTTCTCCTCCTGTTCCTCCTTGCACAAAGGCAGAGGTAGCGGTCCTGCTGCTGGGTTGTTGCCCTCCTACGGCCTTCTCCACGTCTCCTGAAGTACTGGCCTGTCTCCTGGTAGCACCTCCATGCTCTGGACACTAAGCTGACAGACACAGCAAACCTTCTTGCCACAGCTCGCATTGATGTGCCACCCTGGATGAGCTGCACTACCTGAGCCACTTGTGTGGGTTGTAGACTCCGTCTCATTCTACCACTATTCTCATTCTATTCCATTTGCACAACAGCATGTGATGATTGTCCATCAGTGTTGCTTCCTAAGTGAGCAGTTTGATTTGACAGAAGTGTGATTGACTTGGAGTTACATTGTGTTGTTAAAGTGTTCCCTTTATATTTTTGAGAAGTGTATTATAGTGCAGTTTAGCCCCCTTGTGTTTGTTTCCATGGCGACGGAATCAGTATATCCTGCTCACAGTGACACAAAGTGAACCGCTAACTTCCTTTCATTCTTTCATTAGAAATGTAAAGTAAATAAGGGTTTTGAATGGATGAAGAGGAAGGGAGGAACCTCCAAAGATCAACACACCCGTCTTCCTCACCCATCCGTATCCTCCTTCTAAACACAAGTGTGACAAATGTGTCTTATGTTTCATTAATAGAGCTTCTGAAAATTCTCATGATTTACATTGACGTCAGACTTTTCCAGTCATTAATGTTCTCAGAGCAGGAGAGACCAGGACCTGCTGGTGCTCAGGGTCAGGCTGATGTACTACCCAGTCATGGAGGCTCCAGTGTAACTGTGTGATGTTGTGCAGTGGAAAATATTGTAGGTGAAGAGAAAATGAAAGCGTTTTTTTCTCGTCTTCAGGTAGTGGGAGCATTGAGATCCCCGTGTTGTGTATGCTGATCTCGGGTGATGCGTCTGCGCTGAAGGTCTGCTCTTCACTCGTATTTCTGTTTTCTACTCAGATGATCTTTACATTATTCACAAACATGTTCCAGAAATTCTCTCTAATCTTCTCCCTTACTGATTTTTAGTCTGTCTGTCTGTCTGTCTTTTGTCCTGATTGGCTGCCTGTCTTTGATGTCTGTCCATTTGTCTTACTGTTTGTCTGTCTGTCTCTGTGTATGTTTGCCTCTCTGTCTATCTGTTTGTTTTGTCTGTCTCTATCCATCTATCTGTTTTTGTCCATCTATAGCTATCTGTTATGTCTGTGTAAAGCTGCTTTGAGACAATGTTCATTGTTAAAAGTGCTATACAAATAAAAATGAATTGAATTGAATTGAATTGAATGTCTGTCTCTATGTATATTTTTCTGTCCATCTGTCAGTCTGTCTGTCTGTCAGTCTGTCTGTCTCTGTATCTGTCTGTCAGTGTGGTTGATTCTCTCAATATATGTCTGTATGTCTCTCTTCCTGTCTTGATTAATCTGTATGAGTCTCCATGCTGTGTCTAAGGAAGATTTGTGTCTGTGCTCAGAGGATGGACGTGTCTCTGAGGGCATCCACACCCTGGTTAGTGTTAAATGGTTCAGGTCCTGCAGCCGACATGATCTCAGAGTTATTGAGTGAGCTGAACCGAGCAGCGTCCCCTGTAGAAGGGGAGGGTGGAGACCGCCCCAACTCGGAAATCCGAGATCAAGTGAGAGAGATCATCAAGAAATATTTCCCCACTGAGAAATTACTGGAGAAGATGGTGGACCAGGTGAGAGAAAAAAACTTCTTTTCTCCTGTGGAACAGATTCTAAACAAATAAATCACAAGAATGTTCATTAACAAAATATCTGTCTGTCTGTCTGTCTGTCTGTCTGTCTGTATCTGTTACTTTCTGTCTGTCTGTCTGTATCTGTTGCACTGACTGTCTTTGTCTGTCTGTGTCTCTGTCTCTCACTGTCTGTATGTCTGTGTCTCTGTCTGTCTGTCTGTGTGTCTGTGTTTGCATGTCTGCAGTCTCTGAGCATCTACCAGAACAGATCTCTGATTACGGTGTTCCATGGAGAACAGGACACGCCTGATGATTTCGACACGGTCATCCTCAAATCGCTAGTGGGAGGTGAGCTCACGTCTGGGTGTCCTTGGGTCATGTGACCACGTGATTTGAGTTGCAAATGTCACTGATCTGTAAACGCTGATTCACTGTAATCAGAAATTATTCAGACTTTATTTTTTACACTTTTTATTATGTTCTGGTTACTAATATTGTTACTGATCTGTGAACGGATCCAAGCGAGTGCTTTCACGTGTCCTGTACTGTGTACAGACGTCCATCTGGTTCCTCTTCCATAAAGCCCAGATCAGTGGAGGTGATGACTGTCTTTCTCCATGTTTCTCCCATCTCTAAACACGATCTCTGGAGCTCCACCTGAGTGACCATCAGGTTCTTGGTCTCAGCTTTAGCCGTTCCTTTTTCCTCCTAATTGAAGCAGTAAGAATCTTCTTAGAGCTGAAACTGAGCAAACATCTTCCACTGAGGTTTTTGGGGACCTTCAGTGCAGCTAAATGTTCTTGTAGCGTTCTCCAGATCATTACGAACCTCATTGCTTGTTTTTTTCTTGTTGGGTGACAGGAGTGTGTCTTTCCAAATCATTCCTACATTATTAAATGAGTCCAGTCATCTAGTATCATCTCTGAGATGATTCAAAGGGGAGGTGGTATCTTAGTCGTAGGGGCGTTGGATTTTGGATCCCATGGTCATGAGTTCAAATCCCAGCTGCACCAGGCTACCATTACTGGGCCCCTGAGCAAGGCCCTTTACTCCAGAGCTGCACAGTTGTATGAATGAGATCGCTCTGGATAAGGGCATCTGCCAAATGGCAGAAATGTAGATGTAATCAAGAGTCCTGG
>NC_060897.1:336667-346667 GCF_014805685.1 Silurus meridionalis
ACATCATTCACTTTATACACTTCATTCACTTTATACACATCATACACTTTATACACATCATTCACTTTATACACATCATTCACTTTATACACTTCATTCGCTTTATACACATCATTCACTTTATACACATCATTCACTTTATACACTTCATTCGCTTTATACACATCATTCACTTTATACACATCATTCACTTATACACATCATTCGCTTTATACACTTCATTCGCTTTATACACATCATTACACTTTATACACATCATTCACTTTATACATCATTCACTTTATACACATCATTCACTTTATACACATCACACTTTTATACACTTCATTTGCTTTATACACTTCATTCACTTTATACACATCATACACATCATTCACTTTATACATCATTCACTTTATACACATCATTCACTTTATACACATCATTCACTTTATACACATCATACATCATTCACTTTATACATCATTCACTTTATACATCATTCACTTTATACATCATTCACTTTATACACATCATTCGCTTTATACATCATACACTTCATTCGCTTTATACACTTCATTCACTTTATACACATCATTCACTTTATACACTTCATTCACTTTATACACATCATACACTTTATACACATCATACATCATTCACTTTATACACATCATTCACATCATACACATCATTCACTTTATACACATCATTCACTTTATACACATCATACACTTTATACACTTCATTCACTTTATACACATCATTCACTTTATACATCATTCACTTTATACACATCATTCACTTTATACACTTCATTCACTTTATACACATCATTCACTTTATACACTTCATTCACTTTATACACATCATACACATCATTCACTTTTATACACATCATTCGCTTTATACACTTCATTCACTTTATACACTTCATTCACTTTATACACTTCATTCGCTTTATACACATCATTCACTTTATATACACATCATTCGCTTTATACACTTCATTCACTTTATACACTTCATTCACTTTATACACATCATTATACACATCATTCACTTTTATACACATCATTCACTTTATACACATTATACACTTTATACACTTCATTCACTTTATACACATCATTCACTTTATACACATCATTCACTTTATACACATCATTCACTTTATACACTTCATTCGCTTTATACACATCATTCACTTTAT
This sequence comes from Silurus meridionalis, assembly GCF_014805685.1. Lineage (NCBI taxonomy): Eukaryota > Metazoa > Chordata > Actinopteri > Siluriformes > Siluridae > Silurus > Silurus meridionalis. The sequence continues at coordinate 337,860 of NC_060897.1, forward strand.
ACACTTCATTCACTTTATACACATCATACATCATACATCATTCACTTTATACACATCATTCACTTTATACACATCATTCGCTTTATACACATCATTCACACTTTTATACATCATTCACTTATACACATCATTCGCTTTATACACATCATTCATTTTATACACATCACACTTTTATACACATCATTCACTTTATACACATCATTCACTTTATACACTTCATTCACTTTATACATCATTCACTTTATATTCACTTTATACACATCATTTACTTTATACACTTTATACACATCATACACTTTATACACTTCATTCACTTTATTCACTTTATATACATCATTCACTTTATACACATCATTCACTTTATACACATCATTCACTTTATACACATCATTCACTTTATACACTTCATTCACTTTATACACTTCATTCGCTTTATACACATTATTCACTTTAAACACATCATTCACTTTATACACATTATTCACTTTATACACATCATTCACTTTATACACATCATTCACTTTATACACATCATACACTTTATACACATCATTCACTTTATACACATCATTCACTTTATACACTTCATTCACTTTATACACATCATTCACTTTATACACTCATTCACTTTATACACATCATACACTTTATACACTTCATTCACTTTATACACATCATACACATCATACACATCATTCACTTTATACACATCATTCACTTTATACACATCATTCACTTTATACACATCATTCACTTTATACACTTCATTCACTTTATACATTATTCACTTTATACACATCATTCACTTTATACACTTCATTCGCTTTATACACATTCATTCACTTTTATACATCATTCATTCACTTTATACATCATTCACTTTATACACATCATACACTTTATACACATCATTCACTTTATACACATCATTTACTTTATACACATCATTCACTTTATACACATTATTCACTTTATACACTTTATACACATCATTCACTTTATACACATCATTCACTTTATACACATCATTCACTTTATACACATCATTCACTTTATACACATCATTCACTTTATACACTTTATACACATCATTCACTTTATACACATCATTCACTTTATACACTTCATTCACTTTATACACATCATTCACTTTATACACATCATTCACTTTATACACATCATTCACTTTATACACATCATTCACTTTATACACATCATCACTTTTATACATCATTCACTTTATACACATCATTCACTTTATACACATCATTCACTTTATACACTTTATACACATCATTCACTTTATACACATCATTCACTTTTATACACATCATTCACTTTATACACATCATTCACTTTTATACACATCATTCACTTTATACACATCATACACTTTATACACATCATACACTTTATACACATCATACACTTTATACACCATTCACTTTATACATCATTCACTTTATACACTTCATTCACTTTATACATCATTCACTTTATATTCACTTTATACACATCATTTACTTTATACACATCATTCACTTTATACACATCATTCACTTTATACACTTCATTCACTTTATACACATCATTCACTTTATACACATCATTCACTTTATACACATCATTCACTTTATACATCATTCACTTTATACACTTCATTCACTTTATACACATCATTCACTTTATACACATCATTCACTTTATACACTTCATTCGCTTTATACACATCATCATTCACTTTATACATCATTCACTTTATACACATCATTCACTTTATACATCATTCACATCATACACTTTATACACATCATTCACTTTTATACACATCATTTACTTTATACACATCATTCACTTTATACATTATTCACTTTATACACTTTATACACATCATACACATCATCACTTTTATACACATCATTCACTTTATACACATCATTCACTTTATACACATCATTCACTTTATACATCATACACATCATTCACTTTATACATCATTCACTTTATACACATCATTCACTTTATACACTTTATACACATCATTCACTTTATACACATCATACACTTCATTCACTTTTATACATCATCATTCACTTTATACACTCATTCACTTTATACATCATTCACTTCATTCACTTTATACACATCATTCACTTTATATACATCATTCACTTTATACACATCATTCACTTTATACACATCATTCACTTTATACACATCATTCACTTCATTCACTTTATACACATCATTCACTTTATACACTTCATTCACTTTATACACATCATTCACTTTATACACTTCATTCACTTTATACACTTCATTCACTTTATACACATCATTCACTTTATACACATCATTCACTTTATACACTTCATTCACTTTATACACATCATACACTTTATACACATCATTCACTTTATACACATCATTCACTTTATACACATCATTCACTTTATACACATCATTCACTTTATACACTTCATTCACTTTATACACATCATTCACTTTATACACTTCATTCACTTTATACACTTCATTCACTTTATACACATCATACACATCATTCACTTTTATACACATCATTCACTTTATACACATCATTCGCTTTATACACTTCATTCGCTTTATACACTTCATTCACTTTATACACTTTATACACTTCATTCGCTTTATACACATCATACACTTTATACACATCATTCACTTTATACACTTCATTCACTTTATACACATCATACACATCATTCACTTTATACATCATTCACTTTATACACTTCATTCACTTTATACACTTCATTCACTTTATACATCATACACATCATTCACTTTATACATCATTCGCTTTATACACATTCATTCACTTTATACACTTCATTCACTTTATACACATCATTCGCTTTATACACATCATTCACTTTATACACTTCATTCACTTTATACACTTCATTCACTTTATACACATCATACACATCATTCACTTTTATACACATCATTCACTTTTATACATTCATTCACTTTTATACACTTCATTCACTTTATACACTTCATTCGCTTTATACACATCATTCACTTTATACACATCATTCACTTTATACATCATTCACTTTATACACATCATTCACTTTTATACATCATTCACTTTTATACACTTCATTCACTTTATACACATCATACACTTTATACATCATTCACTTTATACACATCATTCACTTTATACACTTCATTCACTTTATACACATCATACACTTTATACATCATTCACTTTATACACATCATTCACTTTATACACTTCATTCACTTTATACACATCATTCACTTTATACACATCATTCACTTTATACACTTCATTCACTTTATACACTTCATTCACTTTATACACATCATACACATCATTCACTTTATACACATCATTCACTTTATACACATCATTCACTTTATACACTTCATTAACTTTATACACTTCATTCACTTTATACATATCATTCACTTTATACATCATTCACTTTATACACATCATTCACTTTATACATCATTCACTTTATACACTTCATTCACTTTATACATCATACACTTTATACACATCATTCACTTTATACACATCATTCACTTTATACACTTCATTCACTTTATACACATCATACATCATTCACTTTATACACATCATTCACTTTATACACATCATTCACTTTATACACTTCATTCACTTTATACACATCATACATCATTCACTTTATACACATCATTCACTTTATACACTTCATTCACTTTATACACACTTCATTCACTTTATACATCATTCATTTTATACACATCATTCACTTTTATACACATCATTCACTTTATACACATCATTCACTTTATACACTTCATTCGCTTTATACACTTCATTCGCTTTATACACTTCATTCGCTTTATACACTTCATTCACTTTATACACATCATTCACTTTATACACATCATTCACTTTATACACATCATTCACTTTATACACATCATTCACTTTTATACACATCATTCACTTTTATACACTTCATTCACTTTATACACTTCATTCACTTTATACACTTCATTCACTTTATACATCATTCACTTTATACACATCATTCACTTTATACACATCATTCACTTTTATACATCATTCACTTTATACACATCATTCACTTTATACACATCATTTACTTCATATTCACTTTATACACATCATTCACTTTATACACATCATTCACTTTATACACTTCATTCACTTTATACACATCATTCACTTTTATACACATCATTCACTTTATACACATCATTCACTTTATACACATCATACACTTTATACACATCATTCACTTTATACACTTCATACACTTTATACACTTCATTCACTTTATACACATCATTCACTTTATACACATCATTCACTTTTATACACATCATTCACTTTATATACACATCATCATTCACTTTATACACTTCATTCACTTTATACACATCATTCACTTTATACACATCATTCACTTTATACACATCACTTTTATACACTTCATTCACTTTATACACATCATTCACTTTATACACATCATACACTTTATATTCACTTTATACACATCATTTACTTTATATTCACTTTATACACATCATTCACTTTATACACATCATACACTTTATATTCACTTTATACACATCATTTACTTCATATTCACTTTAAACACATCATTCACTTTATACATCATACACTTTATATTCACTTTATACACATCATTTACTTTATATTCACTTTATACACATCATTCACTTTATACACATCATACACTTTATATTCACTTTATACACTTTATATTCACTTTATACACATCATTCACTTTATACACATCATACACTTTATATTCACTTTATACACATCATTTACTTTATACACACATCATTCACTTTATACACATCATTCATTTTATACACATCATACACTTTATATTCACTTTATACACATTCACTTTATATTCACTTTATACACATCATACACTTTATATTCACTTTATACACATCATTTACTTTATATTCACTTTATACACATCATTCACTTTATACACATCATTCACTTTATATTCACTTTATACACATCATTCACTTTATACACATCATACACTTTATATTCACTTTATACACATCATTTACTTTATATTCACTTTATACACATCATTCACTTTATACACATCATTCACTTTATACACATCATTCACTTTATACACATCATTTTATACACATCATTTACTTTATACACATCATACACTTTATATTCACTTTATACACATCATTTACTTTATATTCACTTTATACACATCATTCACTTTATACACATCATTCACTTTATACACATCATACACTTTATATTCACTTTATACACATCATTTACTTTATATTCACTTTATACACATCATTCACTTTATACACATCATTCACTTTATACACATCATTCACTTTATACACATCATACACTTTATATTCACTTTATACATCATTTACTTTATATTCACTTTATACACATCATACACTTTATACACATCATTCACTTTATACACATCATTCACTTTATACACATCATTCACTTTATACACATCATTCACTTTATACACATCATACACTTTATACACATCATTCACTTCATTCACATCATTCACTTTATACACATCATTTACTTTATACACATCAATCACTTCATACACATAACCCAGCCATTATGGATGCACAAGCCAGTGCACTCTTACTGCCGGTCCCAAGCCCGGGTAAATGGGGAGGGTTGCGTTAGGGTGGGCATCCAGCGTAAAACATGTGCCAAATCAAATATGCGGATCACAAATGAGAATTTCATACCGGATCGGTCGAGGCCCGGGTTAACAACGACCGCCACAGGTATCGTTAGCCGACAGGGTACCGGTGGAAATTGGGCTACTGTTGGCCGAAGGAGAAGGAGAGGAGGAAGACGTCTACAGAGACGGCAGGGAAAGGAGAAGTGTGGGAGAGTGGAGGTTCGGGTTGGTACTTTAAATGTTGGTACAATGACTGGTAAACGGAGAGAGGGAGCTGATATGATGGAGAAGAGAAAGGTAGAGATGTTGTGTGTTCAGGAGACCAAGTGGAAAGGGAGTAAGAGCAGGAACATTGGAGGTGTTTAAACTGTTTTATCATGGTGTGGATGGAAGAGAAATGGTGTAGGGGGGATTCTGAAGGAAGAGAACAGTAAGAGTGTAGTGGAGGTGAAGAGAGTTTCTGATAGGGTGATGATCATGAAGGTGGAAGTTGAAGGGATGATGATAAATGTCATCAGTGCCTATGCTCCACAAGTTGGCTGTGAGATGGAGGAGAAGGAAAGATTCTGGAGTGAGTTAGATAAAGTGGTAGATGGTGTACCTAGAAAAGAACGATTGGTGATTGGGGCAGACTTTAATGGGCATGTAGGTGAAGGGAACAGAGGTGATGAGGAGGTGATGGGTAGGTATGGTTTTAAGGAGAGGAATGTGGAAGGGCAAATGGTGGTAGATTTTGCTAAAAGGATGGAAATGGCAGTGGTGAACACGTATTTTAAGAAGAAGGAAGATCATAGGGTGACGTATATGAGTGGAGGAAAGTGCACACAGGTGGACTATGTGCTATGCAGAAGAAGCAACCTGAAGGAGATTTGAGACTGTAAGGTTTTGGCAGGGGACAGTGTAGCTAGACAGCATCGGATGGTGGTCTGTAGGATGGTTTTGGAGGCGAAGAAGAAGAGGAGGAGAGTGAGGACTGAAAGAAGAATAAGATGGTGGAACTTGAAGGAGGAAGAGTGTAGTGTGAGGTTCAGGGAAGAGGTCAAACAGGGGCTCGGTGGTGTTAAGGATGTGTTGGATGATTGGGCAACTACTGCTGGAGTGATGAGAGAGACAGATAGAAAAGTACTTGGTGTGACATCTGGAAATAGAAAGCAAGACAAGGAGACGTGGTGGTGGAATGAGGAAGTGCAGGAGAGCAGAAGGAGAAAGAGGTTGGCAAAACAGAAGTGGGATAGACAGAGTGATGAGAAAAGTAAAAGGCATATGAGGAGCTGTATGAGAGGTTGGACACTAAGGAAGGAGAAAAGGATTTGTAGCGATTGTCCAGGCAGAGGAACCGAGCTGGGAGGGATGTGCTGCAAGTTAGAGCAGTAAAGGATGAAGAGGGAAATGTGTTGACTAGTGAGGAGAGTGTGTTGAGAAGGTGGAGGGAGTATTTTGAGCAGCTGATGAATGAGGAAAATCAGAGAGAGAGAAGGTTGGATGATGTGGAGTTGGTGAAGCAGGAAGTGGATACGATTAGTAAGGAGGAAGTGAGAGCAGCGATTAAGGATGAAGAGTGGAAAGTCGGTTGGACCAGATGACATACCGGTAGAAGCGTGGAGATGTTTAGGAGAGATGGCAGTGGAGTTTTTGACCAGATTGTTTAACAGGATTTTGGAAGGTGAGAAGATGCCTGAGGAATGGAGAAGAAGTGTGCTGGTACCGATCTTTACACATAAAGGAGATGTGCAGTCTTGCAGTAACTACAGGGGAATTAAATTGATCAGTCACACCATGAAGTTATGGGAAAGAGTAGTGGAAGCCAGGCTGAGAGAAGAGGTGACCATCTGTGAGCAACAGTATGGTTTCATGCAGAGGAAGAGCGTCATAGATGCATTATTTGCTTTGAGAATGTTGATGGAGAAGTATAGAGAAGGACAGAAGGAGTTGCATTGTGTGTTTGTAGATTTAGAGAAAGCGTACGACAGGGTGGAGAGAGGAGGTGTGGTATTGTATGAGGAAGTCTGGTGTGTCGGAGAAGTATGTGAGGGTGGTGCAGGACATGTATGAGGACAGTGTGACGGCAGTGAAGTGTGCAGTAGGTACGACAGACTGGTTCAGGGTGAAGGTTGGACTGCATCAAGGATCGGCCCTGAGCCCTTTCCTGTTTGCAGTGGTGATGGACAGGTTGACGGATGAGGTCAGACAGGAGTCTCCTGACTATGATGTTTGGATGATATTGTGATTTGTGGTGAGAGTAGAGCAGGTTGAGAAGAGCCTGGAGAGGTGGAGGTACACGCTGGAGAGAAGGGGAATGAAACTCAGTAGGAGTTAGACAGAGTACATGTGTGTGAATGAGAGGGAGGGCAGTGGAGGTGCGGTTGCAGGAGAAGAGGTGGAGAAGGTGGAGGAGTTCAGGTACCTGGGGTCAACAGTGCAAAGTAATGGAGAGAGTGTTAGAGAAGTGAAGAAAAGAGTGCAGGCAGGGTGGAGTGGGTGGAGAAGAGTGATAGCAGGAGTGATTTGTAATAGAAGAGTATCTGTGAGAGTGAAAGGAAAGTTTATAGGACTGTGGTGAGACCTGAGATGTTGTATGGATTAGAGACAGTGGCATTGAGTAAAAGACAGGAGGTGGAGCTGGAGGTAGCAGAGCTGAAGATGTTAAGGTTTTCGTTGGGAGTGACGATGGATAAGATTAGAAATGAGTTTATTAGAGGGACAGCGATGTAGGATCTTGGTGACAAGGGAGGAGGCGAGATTGAGATGGTTTGGACATGTGCAAAGGAGGGACATGAATTATATTGGTAGAAGAATGCTGAGGATGGAGCCACCAGGTAGGAGGAAAAGAGGAAGATCAAGGAGGAGGTTCATGGATGTGGTGAGGGAAGACGTGCAGGTAGTTGGTGTAAAGAGGCAGATGTAGAGGACAGGGTGGTGTGGAGACGGATGATCCGCTGTGGCGCCCCCTAATGGGAGAAGCCAAAAGAAGAAGAAGAATCACTTTATACACATAATTCACTTCATTCACTTTATACAT
>NC_060897.1:361667-374167 GCF_014805685.1 Silurus meridionalis
TTGTGTCTACCAGGAGAATGTGTGTAAGAAGGAGAACAGGAGAGAAGATGTGATTAGACTCCCTCACCCCCACACACATGCAGGTGAAGGTTTAATGGTTTTGGAGCAGTGAAGATTCCATAAAAGTGAAAGTGAACCAACGTGGCTCCCAGTCCACACTTCAGCACCGTGCAGTTCTGTCTGGACTGCAGCTGATTGGAAGCGACTTCACCGTACAAGATGATGATCCAAATTGCATCATCAATGCAATTTGGATCATCTGTTAGTGTTATTTAGAGAGCAGACAGACGTCTGGTGTGACATCTATCATATAACCACCTGCTAAGAAACATCCAAATAGTGAAGAACATCTTTAGTGAGTTTTATAAGAGACACAGCAAAATATTTCAGCTGAATGTTTGGATCGATGTGTTCAGATGCTGAGAGTGTGAAGCTGTTCTTTATACTAAGGAAGGTGTTTTTTACTGAGAACATAGTAGAACATCTGGACATTTATAGATTTGTTTGGTCAAAGGATCTTTAAGGGCGTTACATTACTGAGTTTGGTGCATAGTGTTTTATTATACACAAAATACAGCCAAAAGTATGTAAACACACAATTGTATTGAACTCTAGTGTTAAAATTTCCCTAAGAACTAAGATTCACAGACCCTGGTCCAGCATGGGGACGCTGCTGTGTACACATCAAATTACATAAAGACCTGGTTGTTGAAGAAGTTTGGAAAAGAAGCACTGTCCTCCTCAACCCCACTTATAACCCCACCTATATACACACCTTATATGTGAACTTGAACTGAAGACTCCTTACCTGTGATAAAATCAGTGTCTGATCTCACTAATGCCCTTGTTAATAACAATCCCCAAATCCTCATCCCCCAAATCCTCAACCCCCAAATCCTCAACCCCCAAATCTAGTGAAAAGCCTTCCAGAAGGGTGGAAGTTAATATTAGAGTAAAGAAAGCATATGGGTGTGATGGTTAGGGGTGCACATACTTTTGAACATATGATGTATTTATATCTTAAGGGAGTAACATTATGCTATTATCTGCATCTGTTTAGTGGTGAAAATATTTAGATCTGTGTTTGGATTTAAACCAGAAGTGGGCGTGGCCTATACTTGAACATTTTTTAAAATCATGTACAAGGTCCATCAGGGTCACATGACCCTGAGTGCTGATCATTTCATTTATCGGAATATTGTTGTTTTCTAGCTGGAGTACTGCTCTAGCTCCCTCTCGTGGATAATAGAGGAACTGGTGCAGAGCGACCTGATCAAGCATAACCGTCGGCCCCCTGTCCACCGAGGTGCCCTTCCATTCCACACACACACACACACACACACACACACACACACACTCCGTCCAATCTCACTCTTTCTCTGCAACTGTGCTCGATCCGTCTTACTGAGACAGCGTCTCAGGGTTTAGGTTTCTCAGTGACTTAACAGAGTTGGGCTTTATTTAGATCAGCCTTGTATCTGCACATTGCTGAAGCTCAGCTCCTGAAGGCTCCTGGAACTGATTTATATTCAGCATGGCTATAGATGACTGCAATAAGAACACCACGGCTCTGCTGCCTCGGCACATACACACATGTACAATACACACCTCGCACAGACGTGTTCTCTTCTTTCACACACTCGAGCTCCAGGAACATCATCATCATCATCATCATCACAATCGATTCCACTGAAATGATCAATAAATGTGGACCGTTTCTTATCGCACGACTTATGGGTTTCAGTGAGGGTGTACAAACTTTTGCTTAATTAGGAGTTATTATAGTAGTTTTTTTATTGTTATGAGAGTTTAGGGGAGGAGGAAAACCCGAGGAAACACATCTGAGATTATTTAAAAAAAGAATTAGTCATTTAGAGTTGAGGAGATGCTCTAGAGGAGGAATGTTCTCCAAATGAAGGAGTTCAGAAGCCAGAACTGAGGATGAAACGTGAAAGCAGAGGAGATGATGAGATGATTAAGGACGTTAGGGAGTGAGGTGGATCAATTCAGCCTATATCTTTTGTAACCGTGGGCAACGCAGGTTTACAGGTTACACAGTTTATGGAGATCTGGGATCCGAATCTGCTGGATGTGAGGAAGGATTTAAATTCATGAAAAAGATGTTGATAAAGTTGATGTAAAGCCACACCTCGGGTTTGACGTGTCTTTATTTTGTGTTTCAGACTCGAGTCCACCGACTCCTCACTCCTGAGAGAACCATCAACCAGATGAGTCTCCAAACCAAATGAGCTTCTGGAATTCCATTTATGCAAAAGTGTCAGTTGGAGCTGCTGCTGCTGCTCATGATGATGATGATGATGATGATGATGATGATGAAGAATTCTCCCTTTCTGTATAAAAAACAGAACCCTGGTAGTTGTGTTTGTGGGAGAGAAACATGTTTCACACTCTCTTGCATTTCAGTGTTTTAACACTCAGCGTTCCTGATCATTTTAGAACAGTTCTGTACAAACCACCAGATTTCCTCTTTTCTATTTCAGCTCTTTTTTTTTAAACGAATGGTTTGTATGTGATGTTTTTGTAGATTATAGTAGAGTCAGTAATTGACAGAGTTTTGGGTGAAATGTAAAGTTTTATAATCTGTTTTTAATCTGAATGTGATTTTAAGGGTCTTTTTAAAATTATTGTTTTTTTATTTCTGTTGTTTTTACTATTAGTTTTTATTTTCATAAATAAATTTTTATTTTTATTTGATTGTTAGGCTACGTGTGTGTGCGTGTGTGTGTGTACGTGTGTGTGCATGCGTGTGTGCGTGTGTGTGTATGCGCATGTGTGTGTATTCTGTAATCCGGTTCTTGGCCTTTCCCGGTGCTGTGGCTCGTGACCCCTCCCTGTGGTCTGAAGGGCGATCATTTGATTCCAAGTCGTGGTCTCACAGGAGCCTTACATGGGAAGACTGAGGGCCAAACCAGATCAGGTTCTCATCTTCACTGACTGTGGATCAGAGAAACTGCTGCTGCTGCCTTCCAGACCACTGCTAACTTTAATGCTAAAGAGCAACACAGGAATTTTGGTCCATTGCAACTCAATGCAAAGGATTCATTTGTTTTGTTTAATTCTATTCATTGCACACGTGTGTTAATTCTCATTGAAATTGGAGATGTTTTCCAGGACCTTCTGTACTCCTTTTTTCCCAAAATATCTCCATTAAATATTTGTTCTGTTCAATCAAAAAAAATTCCAAGTTGTTTAGATGATTGCACCAGTTTGTTTCCACAAATTCTTATTATAAATTGTTATTTTGTTCATCATGGCTGAAATAAAAGTTCCTCTAATCACAACTAAGCAGCTCCAAGTCCCTGAACTCTGACCTTTTCCTCCATATATAGCGTGCAGTGAGAGACGAAAACGCCCGAGTGCAGAGCTACGAGTCTGCGAGAACCTGAACGCTCTTCTAACACACACAGGAAACCGTCATTAACTGATCGGACTTGGTTTTCACAACTTCAGGTCTGATCACGCTGTAGTTAAATATGTGGGTCAAATCTCCAGAGTGAGCCGTGCAACTCGACTCAGAGAGAGAGAGAGAGAGGAGGTGAGGAGGAGGAGGGGTGGAGATGAATATCTCAAAGGCATGTCTACTTACATATCCACTTACAACCATGGTGCAGTTTCTTCTCCCTCATGAACCGTCTCCTGTTCTTACCCACTAAGTTACTCCTCATGCTGATCAAACACCACTTTCTGTACTGTATAAAATACTGTAAAGAATCATGGAGTAGTTACAGATCTTCTCTTAGCGTTCTGACGTGGTTCTTCTGTGGTTCTGTTACAAAGTTTGTATCCCATCTTATGTTCTTTAATAAGCCAAAAAGTGGATGTGCACTCAAAGATAGATAGATAGATAGATAGATAGATAGATAGATAGATAGATAGATAGATAGATAGATAGATAGATAGATAGATAGATAGATAGGATGGAGAATGAATGCTAATAATGGTGATGTTCTTTTGGTGGTGTAGGCCAGGGGTCACCAGGCTTTTTGAAACTGAGAGCTACTTCTGGGGTAGTGATTAATGTGAAGGGCTACAGTTTAATACACACAGTTTTCAGTTTGATCTGAAATAACGCATTTACTCAATTTACCTTTTATTATTATGTTGTTATTAATAATGAATGATATTCATCTATGTGAAGACACTGATCATGTTAATAATTTCTCATAATAATCAACAATGATTTAACAAGGTAGGAAACAGCTATTTTTAGAAAAGGCCCGCGGGCTACTCATGTGGTCCTACGTCGGTGACCCCTGGTGTAGGTGAAGGTGTTGGTGTATGTGGTATGAGAGGGTTGCGGGAGTGTTTCTTGGTGTTGGTGGTTGTGTTAGTGTTAGTGGTGGGGTTGAAGTTGTTGGTTAAGGTGTTAGTGGTGGTTTTGGTAATGGTGGGGCTCTTAGTGGTGTTGGTTGGAGGGTGTTACCGTCATCACCGTTTTGTAGATTTAAATGTAGAACTATCAGGTTAAGTCAAGTGAAGTTTTCTATATTTATTTCTATTGTGCTTTTCACAACACACATTGTCTCAAAGCAGCTTTACAGAATTTAACAGTTAAGGTGAATGATGTGTGTTTATCCCTGATGAGCACCATGGAGACTGTGGTGAAGGAAAAACTCCCTTAGATGTTATGAGGAAGAAACCTTGAGAGGAACCAGACTCAAAAGCAGAACCTCATCCTCATCTGGGTGACATCAAGAGTGTGATTATAGTCTTTAAACACTACAGAACACTGAAGAGTGAGAACTAACATGAGCACTGGAGTGTGTGATTATGACTGATGATCTTTCTACAGTCTTTTACAGTCATTATGGTCATAAAACCAGGAGCTACTGAGCAGCTCATAAAATAGCTCAACATCTGAGATCATCACAGATCCAACAGCAGCTTCTCCATGCCAGAGCCTTTAAACACTCAAAGAGGTCCAGTGTCCAAACTCCACATGAAGTGGGATCTAATTGGTGCTAGTACATCTCTAGATGGTTCAGATGTTTGCAGCATCTACTTCTTTAAAAGTCCATAATCTTCACAAGGTGGGAGGTGACTGGAGCTGGAGCAACCTCAGGAAGCCTCGGGATGGGGAGAGAAGGAGAAGCAGTGGAGAGGAATTAGCGTAGCTGCTGTTCATGATATTAACAGCACAAGTTGATGATGTGCATGTGATCAGATGTTCTGGAGCACAAGGTTATGATGTGATGTGTGTTATGTGTAGAACTCACTAAAAACATACGTCTTTAATCTGCACTTACACTGGGAGAGTGTGTCTGAGCCCCGAACACTGTCAGGAAGACTATTCCAGAGTTTAGGAGCTAAATGTGAGAATGTTCTACCACCTTTAGTGGACTCTACTGGACTTTTAGTAGAACCTAAAATAGCAGAGTCCAGTTTTGAGATCACCACCCTCACCTACACTAACACCCCATCACCACCCTCAGCTACACTAAAATCCCCATCACCACCCTCACCCACACTAACACCCCCATCACCACCCTCACCTACACTAACACCCCATCACCACCCTTACCTACATTAACACCCCATCACCACCATCACCTACACTAACACCCCATCACCACCCTCACCTACATTAACACCCCCATGACCACCCTCACCTGCACTTACACTAACACCTCCATCACCACACACCTACACTAACACCCCATCATTACTCTCACCCACATTAACACCCCATCACCACTCTCACCTACATTAACACCCCCATGACCACCCTCACCTACACTTACACTAACACCTCCATCACCACACACATCTACACTAACACCCCATCACCACCCTCACCTAAACTAACATCCCCATCACCACCCTCAACTACACTAAAACCCCTATCACCACCCTCACCTACACCAACACCACCACGACCACCATCACCTACACTAACACCCCCATGACCACTCACACCTACACTAACACCCACATCAACCCCTTACCTACACTAACACCCACATCAACCCCTTACCTACACTAACACCCACATCACCACCCTCACCTAAACTAACACCCCATCACCACCCTCAGCTACACTAAAATTCCATCACCACCCTCACCTAAACCAACACCACCACGACCACCCTCACCTAAACTAACACCCCATCACCACCCACACCTAAACTAACATCCCCATCACCACCCTCACCTAAACCAACACCACCACGACCACCCTCACCTAAACTAACACCCCATCACCACCCACACCTAAACTAACATCCCCATCACCACCCTCACCTACACTAACACCCCATCACCACCCTCACCTAAACTAACACCCCATCACCACCCACACCTAAACTAACACCCCATCACCACCCCAGCTACACTAAAATCCCCATCACCACCCTCACCTAAACCAACACCACCATGACCACCTCACCTACACTAACACCCCATCACCACCCTCACCTAAACTAACACCCCATCACCACCCTCAGCTACACTAAAATCCCCATCACCACCCTCACTAAACCAACACCACCACAACCACCCCTCACCTACACTAACACCCCATCACCACCCTCACCTACACTAACACCCCCATCACCACCCTCACCTAAACTAACACCCCATCACCACCCTCAGCTACACTAAAATCCCCATCACCACCCTCACCTAAACCAACACCACCATGACCACCCTCACCTAAACTAACACCCCATCACCACCCACACCTAAACTAACATTCCCATCACCACCCTTATCTACACTAACACCCCTTCACCACCCTTACCTACACTAACACCCCCATCACCACCCTCACCTACACTAACACCCCCATCACCACCCTCACCTACACTAACACCCCCATGACCACTCACACCTACACTAACACCTTTACTGAGGGTGGTGATGGGGGTGTTCATGTTTTTCGTCATAATTCCACAGTCTGAATTTATTTCAGATCATTAATCATTTTAAAATCTGCCTCAGTCACTGAATCAGTACCTCACCACGTTACTGTGTTAAACACATTCACATCACTACAGCAGCACGTTTTATCAATAATCTTTCAGAGTACTAATATTAATTAGATCTCCGTCTGACATTGCAGAGCTCGACTGGGCCTCTGAACACCTCGAGTCAACATTTTATTACACTCTAGATGATGGAGCTCCACTTAAGACCAAAATCAGGGGAAAAAATCAGCACAGTGGTATAATGATCATATACACACACCTTAAAACAGACCACTCGGAAATTAGAACGTAAATGGAGTCAAACAAAATAAACAGTATTTTGAACAGCATGGAAGGAGAATCTCCTGAGTTCTAGAAAATCTCTTAGTGCTGCTGATCAGCATATTTCTCCTCCCTCATAGAAAATAACAAGCAGAATCCTAGATTTTTATTCTGTACTGCAGCAAAATGAACAGGAAATAAAAGCACTGCACTCACATGCACACCATCAATAGGTAATAATGATTTCATCAACTTGTTTAATAATAAAGTTGAAAACATCAGGCAAGAAATCCAGACGAATAAAATAAATACAGATTATTTTATAAATAACCCTGTAGACAGCAGTGTCATTATAACAGACCATCAATTACAAAGTTTTACTCCTATTCAAGAGAACGACTTCATTTTATTTATTTCCTCATCAAAATCATCAACCTGCATTCTCGATCCCTCGCCTACAAGTTTCCTCAAACAGATCATTCCAGAGGGAATTGAACCTGTTTTAAAATAATAAACTCTTCCATTAGCACTGGTTTTGTACCTAAATCCTTCAAACTGCAGTTATCAACCCCCTAATTAAGAAACCTGACCTTCACCCTGTCAGCTGTCCAACTACAGTCCAATATCAAACCTCCCCTTTATCTCCAAGATTCTAGAAAAGGTTGTAGCACAGCAGTTCTGCTCACATCTACTGAGGAAGAACATTTATGAAATGTATCAGTCAGGATTTCGGCCTCATCATAGCACAGAGACGGCGCTAGTTAAGGTGGTAAATGACTGTTATTGGCCTCTGATCAGGGTTTTGTCTCTTTACTTGTTTTGCTCGACCTCAGTGCAGCTTTTCACACCATTGATCATCATCTCCTGCTTGCTGGACTGGAGAACGTTGTTGGAATAAAGGAACAGCTCTCTCTTGGCTCAGGTCTTATTTGACTGATCACTATCAGTTTGTTGATGTAAATGGTGAGTTCTCCACACTGTCTGACAAAGTTTGGTGTTCCGCAAGGATCTGTCTTAGGCCCTCTGCTTTTCTCTTTATATCTGCTGCCTCTGGGTGAAATTATACATAAAAATGGCATTCGCTTCCATTGCTATGCTGATGATACACAGCTGTATATTTCAGCAAAGCCAGATGAGAGAGATCAGCTTAACAATGTTGAGGAGTGTGTAAAGGACATTAGACAGTGGATGCTTGATAACTTTCTTCTGCTCAACTCAGATAAGACAGAAGTACTTTTACTAGGACCACATACAGCTAGAAGTAAACTTTCTAATTCTGTAGCATCTCTGGATGGTGTTTCTGTCTCAGTGTGTACAGCAGTCAAAGACCTTGGTGTGATTATTGACCCGAGTCTTTCCTTTGAGTCTCACGTGAATAATATCACCAGGATCTCCTTCTTTCACCTTAGAAATATTGCTAAAATTAGAAATATAATGTCGTTACAGGATGCAGAAAAACTAGTTGATGCTTTTGTAACATCTAGATTAGACTACTGTAACGCTTTACTGTCTGGGTGTTGGAGTAAGTGCAGAAATAAGCTTCAGTTAGTCCAGAATGCAGCAAAATATGATCACATCAGCCCTGTTATAATCATCTACACTGCTCCCATTTACATCTTACACTGATTATAAAATACTACTACTGACGTATAAAGCACTTAACGCTCTCACGCTGCAGTATCTGAGTGAACTTCTGTACCAGTATGATCCTCCACACCTACTTAGATCAAAAGGTGCAGGCTATTTGTTGGTACCTCAAATAATAAAGACTGCAGCAGGGGGCAGATGTTTCTCTTATAAACCCCACAGTTATGGAACAGCCTTCCAATCAGTGTTCGGGACTCAGACACAGTCTCAGTGTTCAAGTCGAGGCTGAACACATATTTATTTAGTGGAGTGTTTAGTCAGTAGGTGTTTGTGAGGTAAAGGAGCAGATCTGGAGGGATCATGGATATGGAGTGTTTGGTGAACTGGGATATTTGAATGCTGTCGTCTCCTCACTCTCACACGTTCACTCAGGTTTTTGATGGTGGTGTGGTGGGACGTCTCTTATCCCAGAGATCCTCATGTCTGTGTTTCCTTCTGCTTCTCCCTTGTAGTTATTCTGCTATAGCGAGTCTTGCTGGAGTCCAAACTGCACAGTGACATTGGTCTGTCTTTCTACTACTTCTCTCTCTCTCTCTCTCTCTCTCTCTCTCTCTCTCTCTCTCGGTCGAGTTAAACATGCTCCTGAGGTTTCAGTGACCACTGTTCCTGCCCCTCTCCCCTCCGTCTATCTTCCCACTTCATCCAGGCCTGCCTCTGTATAGTGTTCTCTTTGACTGGAGGCCACTCAGTGCAGCTTGGGACGGTTTCTCGTTGCCTTGAGTGGTTTCATGAAATTCCGGAGTAAGAACGGGAGCTTTGAGGATGGATTTGGACTGTAGTTAATGTCAACAGTCTGCTACACTAACTCAGGACTACAGTTTGCTTCTAATTACATCACTGTACCCCGCAACATTGTATATATGCTATAAATGGACATTCAGCGCAACCCAGATGAGGATGAGGTTCCCTCTTGAGTCTGGTTCCTCTCAAAGTTTCTTCCTTATGTTAGGGTGAGGGTGGTGATGGGGGTGTTAGTGTAGGTGAGGGTGGTGATGTGGGTGTTAGTGTAGGTGAGGGTGGTGATGGAGGTGTTAGTGTAGGTGAGGGTGGTGATGGGGTTGTTTGTGTAGGTGAGGGTGGTGATGGGGTTGTTTGTGTGTGAGGGGTGGTGATGTGGGTGTTAGTGTGGGTGAGGGTGGTAATGGGGTGTTAGTGTAGGTGCTGGTCGTGATGTGGGTGTTAGTGTAGGTGAGGGTGGTGATGGGGTGTTGTGTAGGTGAGGGTGGTAATGGGGTGTTGTGTAGGTGAGGGTGGTAATGGGGCGTTTGTGTGGTGAGGTGGTGATGTGGGTGTTAGTTTGGGTGAGGGTGGTAATGGGGTGTTAGTGTAGGTGATGTTGGTAATGGGGTGTTAGTGTAGGTGAGGTGGTGATGGGGTTGTTTGTGTGGTGATGTTGGTGATGGGGTGTTTGTGTAGGTGATGTTGGTGATGGGGTGTTAGTGTAGGTGAGGGTGTTGATGGGGTTGTTGTGTAGGTGAGGTGGTGATGGGGTGTTAGTGTAGGTGAGGGTGGTAATGGGGTGTTAGTGAGGTGAGGTGGTGATGTGGTGATGGGGTTGTTTGTGTGGTGAGGGTGGTGATGTGGTGTTAGTGTGGTGATGTTGGTGATGGGGTGTTGTGTAGGTGAGGGTGGTGATGTGGGTGTTAGTGTTGGTGATGTTGGTGATGGGGTTGTTTGTGTGGTGAGGGGTGGTGATGTGGGTGTTAGTTTGGGTGAGGTGGTAATGGGGGCGTTTGTGTGGTGATGTTGGTGATGGGGTGTTAGTGGGTGAGGGTGTTGATGGGGTTGTTTGTGAAGGTGAGGTGGTGATGTGGGTGTTAGTGTGGGTGAGGTGGTAATGGGGTGTTAGTGTAGGTGAGGGTGGTGATGTGAGTGTTTGTGTAGGTGAGGGTGGTGATGTGGGTGTTAGTGTTGTTGATGTTGGTAATGGGGTGTTTGTGTAGGTGAGGTGGTGATGTGGTGTTAGTGTTGGTGATGTTGGTGATGGGGTTGTTTGTGTAGGTGAGGGTGGTGATGTGGGTGTTAGTTTGGGTGAGGGTGGTAATGGGGCGTTTGTGTAGGTGAGGGTGGTGATGTGGGTGTTAGTGTTGGTGATGTTGGTAATGGGGTGTTTGTGTAGGTGAGGGTGGTGATGTGGGTGTTAGTGTTGGTGATGTTGGTGATGGGGTTGTTTGTGTAGGTGAGGGTGGTGATGTGGGTGTTAGTTTGGGTGAGGGTGGTAATGGGGCGTTTGTGTAGGTGAGGGTGGTGATGTGGGTGTTAGTGTTGGTGATGTTGGTGATGGGGTTGTTTGTGTAGGTGAGGGTGGTGATGTGGGTGTTAGTGTGGGTGAGGGTGGTAATGGGGGTGTTAGTGTAGGTGCTGGTGGTGTTGGGGGTATTAGTGTATGTGGTATATGAGGAGTGTTTTTGGGTGTCGGTGGTGCTCTGTGCCAGAGAAGGTCACATTACCCTGACGCTGGTAGAGCTGGGTTTTAAATAGAGGAGCAATTCCTCCACCCTGCTCCCACTGCACTATTTTAGGGACATGCTGAAGAGCAGGAAGGCACTAAGTGCAGATCTGCTCCTGCCCCAAAATGTGTAAGCACACTGCTGATCTATCCGTGTGTAAACGTAATAACTTCTTATTCTCAAACAGTTTCCTCCAACATATCAAAATATGTACATATCCTGCATCTAACTAGTGTGTGTGTGTGTGTGTGTGTGGGGGTATGGTCACTTTATTACATCATTTAAGGTGTAAACATGAAAATCACATTTTCTCTCACTCTGTTGGGCCACTAATTTCATTTCAGTACATTATTAAAATTACGGGTGTACTTGAATGTGTGTGTGTGTGTGTGTGTGTGTGTGTGTGTGTGTGTGTGTAAGAAAGAATATTGTTCAGTCTATATGCTAATCATACCATCTCACACATGGACTTAAATGAAATGCTTTCCTTCTCCTAGCTCATCCTCTTGATATAGATTTGATATGGTCTCCCTCCCTTCCTTCGTTCCCTCCTTCTCTTTCTCTCTCTTACTTTCTCACTCTCTCCCTCCACCCTCATGTTCACGATATATGGTCATCGTCTCCATACACCCCCTCCCTGGCCATGGCCTTCTCTAAAGTTAAACCCCAACATTTGATGACGGCAGGAAAGCGAGCAATATATGCCGCCCTCTGTCTCTTGCTTGCTCTCTAAAGCGTATGGACAGTAGTTGCCGGCCCGCTCGCCCGCACTTGGCCCTGTCACTCATGCCCTGAGTCCCCCCGCCCCCATCTCGTCTTACCCCCGAGTTGGTCTCTCAGTCCGTCTGCGCACCATTAGTGAGCTCTGTGTTGCAGACGCCGCCTAGCCTGCTGCGCCTCTCCTCTTCAGTCTTCACACGCTAAGTCACCGCAGAGTGGGATCATCATCATCATCATCTCTTTTTTTGGGCTTTAAAAAAAAAAAAACTCACCTGCGTGTGGTGCGCTTTTGCGAAACCTACCTGAATCCCAGAGGATCATCTAGAGGTTTATGCTGGGAACAAGCGTGTGGATTTGGACTGATTAGAAGTTGGAATACCTCCGGGGTTTGTCTCTGCTCACCTGTTGCTCCTGGTGTGAGAGTGAGTGCAGGCCAAGGGTGGACTCACTCCAAAGCGTGACTTCTAAGTAGCAT
>NC_060897.1:376667-381667 GCF_014805685.1 Silurus meridionalis
GGCCCATCCCTAGTTCTCCAGGCATGCTGTCTTCAAACCAATCATAGCTCATAGCCCAACATATCCAATCAGATCATTCAGTAGTTGGTTCTCTTCAGTAGTCCCTCCTCCCCTCTCTGTCTTTCCATCGACCTAGCTGTCTCTGATTCTCTCTGTCTTCTCTTCCCTGCTGAAACAGAGCTATGAGTTCTGTGGGCCCTCTGAAGGCGGACTGTGTCGAGTCCCGAAGTGCAGTGCAGTGCAGTACTTATGAACTGAGGACTTGAGAGAAAGAAAAAAAGCAAAAACCCAGCGCTGCAGTCTGAGCCACAGGCCTCACGCTGCCTCTATAGATCAGATCGTTGTTTGATTTGTGTCTCGTTTTGAAAGAGTGGGGTCCCTTCTTCCCTCCACCCCGTTCCTGTTCCAATTTGGATTGACCTGCACTTGTGCCTCCATGTGAACCTACAGAGAAAGAAGGAGAGACAGGGAGATGTAGTCATAGCCTGGGATTGATAAAGAGAAGGACAGGAACGAGGACAGAGTCTAGTGGGGGTTGATAGAGAGAGAGAGACAGGAGGAGGTTCGGGTATTCACCCAGGAGAAGAGACTGATTGGAATGATCGGTTCAAGATTCTCTCTCTTTCTCTACATCTCTCCAATCTCGTTCTTTCTCTGTAGAAATTCTCCATCATTGTCACCAAAGCAGTTATGTACTAATGTAACTTGTACTCCCCTGGTTTGTCTTTTTATTTTTCTTTATTTTGTGTTTTTAAGACCATATTTATCTACATTATATGATTTTAGTTTTGTTTTCATATTTATATACACACACACACACACACACACACACACACACACACCTGTTACATGCTAACCTCTATTTATTTGCATATGTAACCTGTTAATATATTTATATATATATATATATATATATATATATATATATATATATATATATACATAGACACACTCGACTTCGCTCTCATCCTCAACCATCTTCTGAACCTGTGTATAAAAATCACCTCGAATTGAATCTAATGTGATTTATTAAACAATTTGACACTGTTTAATGATTTTTAAATAATGATTAATAATGTAGGATAATGAATTAGTGAATTAATTGTAACCATATGATAATAACCATGTACCATGTAGTTGATTTTATTTTGGAGACACAAAGCAATAAAGTTTAAGTAAACAACTAAAATTAATGAATATAAATGAAATATTACCAGTGGAGAGGAGAGGAAAGGAAAGAGAATGTGAATTCACTAAAATATATATGAATACATATACACATATACACACACACACACATATATATTTGTATATATATATATATATATATATATATATATATATATATATATATATATATATATATATATATATATATGTGTGTGTGTGTGTGTGTGTGTGTGTGTGTGTGTGTGTGTGTGTGTGTGTGTGTGTGTGTATGTATGTGTGCACTCCCAGTCTGATTTATTATCCAGGGAACAGGAAACCACCATGTTATTACTGCTCTCACACTCAACCCTGATATTTTAGTTTTTCTTTGTTCATCTTTTAAAAACATTTTTGTAACATTTTCTGTTGATTAATATTCTGTTGACTGTAATTTGTGTGAAATGAGCACAGCAGTGTGTCCCACCACCTCATCATCACATCCTTTAACCCCACTTTGAAACGATGGAATAAATCAAATGATCCCGAGGTTTTGTTCTGCGTGTGCTGTCTGCTCTCTGAGGCCGGCAGGTCAAACAAAAAAAGGTCTAGAATCTTGCTACTGTTTCAGGAAATCTTTCATTTTCGGTGGTAACATCTGAGCGATCCTGAAGATCTCACAGAGTAAAAATCCAGCTAGATCACAGGTTCTCCACAATGATCCTGGAGAAATAAATGTCCTGCATATTTGGTTGTTCTACTGCTCAAATTCGATTAATCAGTGAGCTATGAGAGAGAGAGAGAGAGAGAGAGAGAGAGAGAGAGAGAGGAGGGGTGACAGAGGGAGAGAGAGAGAGAGAGAGAGAGAGAGTGTGTGTGTGTGTGTGTGTGTGTGTGTGTGTGTGTGTGTGTGTGTTAAAACAGGAGACACGGACAGGGTTCTCTGTGAACCTGTAAGCTGGATGTGTAGAAATGTTTGTATAAGATAAATGCACGTATCATCTGTAACATCACTCACACTCCAGTGCAGCCACACATCCCTTTAAATACACCTTTAATGGATTTTTCCCTGCTTTTCTCATCCATCCATATATCCATCCATTTATTCATTTATTCAGTAAGAAGCATAGACTTAAAGAGGGGAACATTTCTGTGAAATATTTCAATTAAAAATGAAAAATGTTGAGTATTGCAAATTCTGCACACGTGATATAAGTGCAGAAAAGCTGTATATCACTGCTACTAATACACCATTATTCCACCATCAGCCCATTTTAAACAACTTTTTAGAACCTAAAACACATCTAATCATTTCACTGAATTTCATTTGTAAGGATTTATAGAGAAATATGTTTTTAAAGAGAATTTAGAGAAATCATGGCAGGCTAAAAGTTATAGTTATAGGTCTAGCGGATGAGACACAAATGCTAACTGCTAATAAATAAAATGTATTTTAAATTTCAGCCCAAACTACCAAAGCACACAAGTTATTCTGTAATTTTAAAATCTTCCTGTAAAAATATTAATTTTGAACCCATTTAAAGAAGACATGAGCTAGCTGTCTAGCATCAAGCTAATGAGCTAGCTCTGAAACCGAGAAGGTTAAACTGTCTGTAAAGAGCAGAAAATAACCTCAGCCTTGTTATTTTATGATATATTAATTACAATTGTGATATATAAATAATCTAACAAGCAACTTGCTAAAGTAAAGGTTTATATACAATAAAAAAGTGCCAATATTTAGTTACACTATTTATAGCTAACATTTCGCTAAGTTAAGCTAATATCGCTACATCACTGCGTTTCTACCCAGTGAGCTATCAGCATACAGGCTGTATTAAAAAACAAATATTATACAAAAATAATGTTAAAAAAAATTCTCATTATATTTAAATCATGCTTGTGTTAATGTGCTTCATATTCAACTGTATTCAATTTATAGCAATAGCTATGTTTACATTATTGCACTGAATAGTTGTGTAATATTTATTGTTGTATCAGCTACTAATAGATTAATACATTTAATATAAATATTAATATACATGAACAGAATAATGTGCTTAATCTGTAATGTGCTTTCTACCCGTGAGCTGCTCTGAGGCAGTTTAATTACTTATAATTATCATTTCTCACCTCTTTACTGTGTTTGGGGGTTTAATTTCCGAACATTATGTTTACATTTAGTGAAAATAAAACCAATTAAAGCCATCCTGCATTCACACGTAGTGAACTGGTGTGTTTTGAGTGTGTAGTGATTAAATGACCAGTCTCACACACACACTGCATAGTGCAGATAGGAGGAGTGTGTAGTGTGCAGTGTAGAGTCTGAGATTTGGAACGTAACTGATGACTTTTAAGAATTCTTAAATTAATAATAATAAAATATATTTATTCAAGAATACATTACAAAAATCTCATTCGCAACTCTACCAAAAGAGGGCGCTGTTACCCCGTGTCAAATCTACCCAAACTACCTATTTTAATAGTGACACGTGTACACCTGCATCAGATTTACATCTGATCACAAAAGAACGAGGAGAAAGTCGGATCTTTGTGACTTTAACTATGGCAGGGGTGATGGAATGGAAACCAAATGGGATGGTGTGAGGTTTTCAGAAACTGCTGATCTCCTGAAAAGATCTTCACACATACCGGTCTTTTGCATAGTATGTAAACAAACCAGACCACATCAGGTTCCACTCCTGTCAGCTAATAAGAGAAATCTGAGATGATCATGAGCTCAGACCCATCCATAGTGGACAGTCTCTCTATCTTTAAAACCTGTGCCCTTTCTGTCATCTCTAACCAGTCTCCTCATTCTCCTCTGATCTCTCTCATCAACAAGGAGATTCAGTCTGTAGACCCTCTGCTCATCAGATGGTTTTTATTTGTCACACCACTCTGAGGAAACTCTACAGACTATTGTACGTGTGAAAATCCCAGCAGATTAGAAAAAAATCTCAAACCAGTTCAGTTCACAACCCTACCATGGACACGGAGGTCAGAGTTTTTAATGCTGATGTTTGAGGTGAACATGTTGTTGACCCTCAGGTGTACATGTGTTCCTAATAAAGTTCTTATCTGGAACATAATATATTTGTCTATAGGAGTACATTAATAGTGTCCGGGGCAGGGTTTAGTGTTTGGGGTGGGGCTTAGTGTTTGGGGTGGGGCTTAGTGTTTGGGATTGGGCTTAGTGTATGGGGTGGGGTTTAGTGTTTGGGTGGGGCTTAGTGTATGGGGTGGGGCTTAGTGTTTGGGATGGGGCTTAGTGTATGGGGTGGGGCTTAGTGTTTGGGATGGGGCTTAGTGTATGGGGTGGGGCTTAGTGTTTGGGATGGGGCTTAGTGTATGGGGTGGGGCTTAGTGTTTGGGATGGGGCTTAGTGTATGGGGTGGGGCTTAGTGTATGGGGTGGGGCTTAGTGTTTGGGATGGGACTTAGTGTATGGGGTGGGGCTTAGTGTTTGGGATGGGGCTTAGTGTATGGGGTGGGGCTTAGTGTTTGGGATGGGGCTTAGTGTTTGGGATGGGGCTTAGTGTTTGGGATTGGTTTAGTGTATGGGGTGGGGCTTAGTGTTTGGGATGGGGCTTAGTGTTTGGGATGGGGCTTAGTGTATGGGGTGGGGCTTAGTGTATGGGGTGGGGCTTAGTGTTTGGGATGGGGCTTAGTGTATGGGGTGGGGCTTAGTGTTTGGGATGGGGCTTAGTGTTTGGGATGGGGCTTAGTGTATGGGGTGGGGCTTAGTGTATGGGGTGGGGCTTAGTGTTTGGGATGGGGCTTAGTGTATGGGGTGGGGCTTAGTGTTTGGGATGGGGCTTAGTGTTTGGGATGGGGCTTAGTGTTTGGGATTGG
>NC_060897.1:386667-396667 GCF_014805685.1 Silurus meridionalis
AGTTCCACAGTAAAAGACCTGGGAGTTATTTTAGAGCAACTTATCTTTTAAAAATCATATCAACCAAGTTACAAAAACAGCCTTCTTCCACCTTAGAAATATTGCTAAGCTATGAAACATACAAAACACTAAATGGTTTATCTCCATGTATCTCTCCAGTCTTCTAACACGCTACAATCCATCATGCTCCCTGAGATCTCAAAACTCTGGACTTCTAGTAGTTCCTACAAAGTAAAGTCCACTAAAGGTGGTAGAACATTCTCACATTTAGCTCCTAAACTCTGGAATAGTCTTCCTGACAGTGTTCGGGGCTCAGACACACTCTCCCAGTTTAAGTGCAGATTAAAGACGTATGTTTTTAGTGAGTTCTACACATAACACACATCACATCATAACCTTGTGCTCCAGAACATCTGATCACATCACATTATCAACTTGTGCTGTTAATATCATGAACAGCAGCTACGCTAATTCCTCTCCACTGCTTCTCTTTCTCTCCCCATCCCGAGGCTTCCTGAGGTTGCTCCAGCTCCAGTCACATCCCACCTCATGAAGATTGTGGACCTTTAAAGAAGTAGATGCTGCAAACATCCAGAACCATCTAGATACGAACCAGTGCCAGCTGGATTTCACTTAATGTGGAGTTTGGACACTGGACCTCCTGGAGTGTTTAAAGGCTCTGGCATGGAGAAGCTGGTGTTGGATCTGTGATGATGTTGAGCTATTTTATGAGTTGTTCAGTATCTCCTGGTTCCATAATCTCATATGACTGTAAAGACTGTAGAAAGATCATCAGTCATAATCACACACTCCAGTGCTCATGTTAGTTCTCACTCTCCAGTGTTCTGTAGTGATTAAAGACTATAATCACACTCTTGATGTCACCCAGATGAGGATGGGGTTCCTCCTCATAACATCTAAGGGAGTTTTTTTCATGTCACCACAGGCTTCATCATCAGGGATAAACACACAAGTTCAGTCAAGATTATTTCTATTGCGCTTTTCACGACAGACATTGTCTCAGGCAGCTTTAAAGTGTTACGGTGAATGGTGTGTGTTTATCCCTGATGAGCACCATGGAGGCATCATTCACCTTCACTGTTAAATTCTCTAAAGTTGCTTTGAGACAATGTCTGTGGTGAAAAGCGCAGTAGAAATAATCTTGACTTGGTGGATAATAAACGTCAGTAAAATTCCTTTCCTCTAAAACCTCTACTCTTCTGGGAAGATGTTCTACTAGATTTGTTTGGAGATTTTTGTGTATATTCATTCAGACACAAGGGTGTTAGTAAAGTCAGCTCCTGATGTAGGTGAGAAGGTGAGAAGGTGAGGAGGCCTGGGGTGCAGTCAGAGTTCACATTCATCATGTTCGATTGGGTTTGTAGCATGAGATCTTCCACACCTTCCAACCCATAGAAAGCAGATTTACATGGAGTTTGATTTGTACATGTCATGCATCATCATCCTGGGACAGGTTTTGGGCTCCTAGATCAAGTGAAGGCAAAATGTAATGATGCAGAATCTAAATGCGTCCAATACACTTGATGTCCATCAGAGTTTGGGGAAGAACCACGTAAAGACCAGGTGTCCCAATACTTTTGACTTTGGGTATAATTAGAATGAAATTATTTTATTTAAAATTCATTTAGAAAAACGGTACTAACAAACACAATTACAATGGCAAAAAAAAATGTAAGCAAACTTTAATACGGATGTTATTAAACGCTTGGCTACCCGGAAGCAGAAATTTCAGATTGCGCGTCACAGAAACCACTTCCGGTTTGTTATATCCTGAGGTAAACAGCTGAGGTATGTAGATTCAAGTCTTTTGATGAATTCAAACGTAATTGTTTGGTCCAAACTCGTGTTTTTAGGTAATAGTTTGTTTTTGAATCGTGTATTAGTGTAAATGTGAGTTAAATTGGTTTAATATCGATAGAATAATGAGAGGATTAGGGAGAAATGTAGCGCGCTAACAGACCTGCGGCTCGATTACAATAAACTAGTGGACTATAATGTAGTGTAGTTCTGTAGTGTGTAAGAGCCGCAGCTGGGAGAGAGAGGAGGGGCCCTATACAGGGAAGAGGAGTGGATTTGAGATGTGTTTCTTTAGAATGGTGAAGTTTTATTTTATTTCTCTCAGAATTATCAGTTCCAGGAGGTGAAGATGACGAGACACGGGAAGAACTGTACCGCCGGGGCTGTGTACACTTACCACGAGAAGAAGAAGGACACGGGTAAGGGTGTGTGTGAGAGAGAGTGAGGAAAATGAGAGGGAGAGAAGGTTGGACGATGTGGAGTTGGTGAAGCAGGATGTAGATAGGATTAGTAAGGAGGAAGTGAGAGCAGTGATTAAGAGGATGAAGAGTGGAAAGTCGGTTGGACCAGATGACATACCGGTAGAAGCATGGAGATGTTTAGGAGAGATGCAGTGGAGTTTTTAACCAGATTGTTTAACAGGATTCTGGAAGGTGAGAAGATGCCTGAGGAATGGAGAAGGAGTTTGCTGGTATCTAAGAATAAGGGAGATGTGCAGACCTGCAGTAACTACAGGGGAATAAAGTTGATCAGTCACACCATGAAGTTATGGGAAAGAGTAGTGGAAGCCAGGCTGAGAGAAGAGGTGACCATCTGTGAGCAACAGTATGGTTTCATGCTGAGGAAGAGCACCACAGATGCATTATTTGCTTTGAGAATGTTGATGGAGAAGTATAGAGAAGGTCAGAAGGAGTTGCAGTGTGTGTTTGTGGATTTAGAGAAAGCGTAGGACAGGGTGGAGAGAGGAGTTGTGGTATTGTATGAGGAAGTCTGGTGTGTCAGAGAAGAATGTGAGGGTGGTGCAGGACATGTATGAGGACAGTGTGACAGCAGTGAAGTGTGCAGTAGGAACGACAGACTGGTTTAAGGTGGAGGTTGGACTGCATCAAGGATCAGCTCTGAGCCCTTTCCTGTTTGCAGTGGTGATGGACAGGTTGAAGGATGAGGTCAGACAGGAGTCTCCCTGGACTATGATGTTTGTGGATGATATTGTGATTTGTTGTGAGAGTAGGGAGCAGGTGGAGAAGAGCCTGGAGAGGTGGAGGTACATGCTGGAGAGAAGAGGAATGAAACTCAGTAGGAGTAAGACAGAGTACATGTGTGTGAATGAGAGGGAGGGCAGTGGAGGGGTTCGGTTGCAGGGAGAAGAGGTGGAGAAGGTGAAGGAGTTCAGGTACCTGGGGTCAACAGTGTAAAGTAATGGAAGTGAAGAAAAGAGTGCAGGCAGGGTGGAGTGGGTGGAGAAGAGTGATAGCAGGAGTGATTTGTGATAGAAGAGTATCTGTGAGAGTGAAAGGAAAGTTTATAGGACTGTGGTGAGACCTGAGATGATGTATGGATTAGAGACAGTGGCATTGAGTAAAAGACAGGAGGTGGAGCTGGAGGTAGCAGAGCTGAAGATGTTGAGATGTTCGTTGGGAGTGACGACGATGGACAGGATTAGAAATGAGTTTATTAGAGGGACAGCGCATGTAGGACGTTTTGGAGACAAGGTGAGGGAGTTGAGATTGAGATGGTTTGGACATGTGCAGAGGAGGGACATGGGGTATATCAGTAGGAGAATGCTGAGGATGGAGACACCAGGAAGGAGGAAAAGAGGAAGACCAAGGAGGAGGTTTATGGATGTGGTGAGGGAAGACATGCAGGTAGTTGGTGTGAAAGAGGCAGATGTAGAGGACAGGAGGGTATGGAGATGGAGGATCCGCTGTGGCGCCCCCTAATGGGAGAAGCCAAAAGAAGAAGTAGAAGTGTGTGTTATTGTTAAAGTTGGTTGTGTGTTTTGTTTGTGTGTTGAAGCTGCTTCTGGTTACGGCACTCAGAGTGTGAGATTGGGGAAAGATGCCATCAAAGACTTCGACTGCTGCTGCCTCTCATTACAGCCGTGTAGAGACCCAGTAGTGACGTAAGCACACACACACACACACACACACACACACACACACACACACACTTTATAGGTCTGTCAATAAGTCTGTGTGTGTGTGTGTGTCTGTGTAGTGCAGATGGATACCTGTATGAAAGAGAAGCCATCCTGGAGTACATCCTTCATCAGAAAACCGAGATTGCAAAGAAAATGAAGGTGTGTGAGGCCCACATGAGGACCACTGCAAAATTCAAGATCTTTATTTGTCATTAACATATTGATTTACACAAAACTTACAGTGAAATATAAATCTGATCGCCACTCAGAAATGTGTGCATTAGATAGAAAGAACTATAAATATAAAATAAGAAAATTTATACATTTGTGCATTTATTGATATATATATATATATATATATAGGGGCTGTCAAAATTAAGTGTTAATGCGAATGAATGCACTAATTGTTTAAACTGCACTAATTTCATGCAGTGCGCATTTCTGTTTAACCATTTGTATTAAAAATATAAATAAATATAAAATTGGCGAAATTAAAACCTGCAACACATTTATTCATCGCGTCCTTTCTTTACTCAGATATAAAAATAATAAACTCCACTGAAAACTAAATTTAATTCACTAAACATTTGTTTTATTGATGTGCCAAGTTTCAGCACCACAATCTGCCATGATGCACATATCCGGCAATCAAAACCGTCCGTGTGGAAACATAGCAAAGGTTCAGTTTTTTGTCCTGAAAATTTACATCATTTAAAACACCATAATTATAAAAATACTTAGTCTTCATGCTCTATGTTGAGTTTCACTAATAATAAACATAAATTTGCCTAAAGCATCAATATTTGTCAATGTCCATGTTGATTAGAGTATTAAACACTTTTAATAAAATTTTTTAATTAATTTATGATTAATCACATTAAATCATGACAACACGATTAATTGCGATTAAATATTAAAATTGATTGACAGCCCTAATAATAAAAAAAAATATATATATATATATATACACACACACACACACACACACACACACACACACACACACACACACACACACACACACACAGTGGAACCCGGTTATGTCGATGTCCTAGGGGTCGCCAAAAGCATGGAGGTAACCGATGATGAGATAAACGAAAATCAAAATGGCGGCAATATATTAACGTGCTTGAAATTTCTTTATGTACATGATGTGCGTTAATAAATGAGAATGTGCATGCACGTGTTTTGAAGGGTTTTACACAACAGCGTTGCTGCGATTTGTTTGATGAAGGCATGCTATAAAAATACATACAGTACATGTTTATCTGTCAGGAATCCACCTGCCACGCCCCCTTCGGCCCCCTTCAGCGTGTCAGGTGTTTTCTCGGCCGCTTTCTCTGAAGCTCCGCTTCAATCACACATATGGTGCTCGTTTATCATCATCACCAGCTCCTATTTACACTTCCACACTCTCACCGTCCGTTATTGTTGGTATATGTTGGTTCACGGCGGTCGTTGTTATCGCGCATGCGTATCCCGGTACGTGTCTTCCCACCGGCACTCTCTCAACGGCTGCGCTTTTCTTCCCAAAGTGCACCGCGGCTTCCCCATAACAGTAACAATGTGTTAGAAGGTCTTATAGAGGGAAGAACAGACCCTGAGATGTGCTCTGCTAAGAGCTTTACCTTCTGATAGGCTTTACATTCTTCATTACTGAGGCTGACCTGTTTATTTGTGTGTGTGTGTGTGTGTGTGTGTGTGTGTGTGTGTGTGTGTGTGTGTGAAACGCCTGTAGGCATATGAGAAACAGAAGAAGGTTCTGAGGAGCGAGGGTCAGCTGGAGTCCGGCTCAGAGCAGAGGGAGAAGATTGAGAAGTTCAGGAATAAAGAAAGCAGCATTGTCTCCAAACCCATCAACCCCTTCATCAGTGGTACAAGAGGAGCATGTTCACCTCACACACACACACACATGATTATTTCTTTAGAGTTTGTGTTGATGGTGGTGTTGATCTTGTAGGTCAGGGTAAAGACAGAACGTCCTCTCCAAGCGGCTCTGTGATCTCTCTCACCTCATCCAGCTCAGCTTCAGGGTCTACAGAGATCTCCTCCTCCTCCGCTTCCTCCTCCAGTCTGCCCAGCTTCTGGATCCCCAGTCTGACCCCTGAAGCCAAACCCACACTGCTAAAGAAACCTGTGAGTTCCACCAGGCTTCCTGGATCATTCATTACACAAGTCTTTATTTTATCCAAAGCTCAGTTCTCAACTTTTTGAATGTGGAGATGTGCTACCTAGGCATTGATCTACACAGCCACCTGGAAGTCAAACTGGAGGAGAAGGTTAGATGGTGCTAAGGAGAAGGAAGAGGAGATGGTTAGATGATGATGATGATTAGGAAGAAAAGGTTAGGTGAGAAAGAGGAGAAGTGTAGATGAGGAATGGGGGGAAGTGTAGATGAGGAGGAAGAGGGGAAGTGTAGATGAGGAGGAAGAGGGAAGTGTAGATGAGGAGGAAGAGGGAAGTGTAGATGAGGAGGAAGAGGGGAAGTGTAGATGAGGAGGAAGAGGGGAAGTGTAGATGAGGAGGAAGAGGAGAAGTGTAGATGAGGAGGAAGAGGGAAGTGTAGATGAGGAGGAAGAGGGAAGTGTAGATGAGGGGAAGTGTAGATGAGGGGAAGTGTAGATGAGGAGGAAGAGGGAAGTGTAGATGAGGAGGAAGAGGGAAGTGTAGATGAGGAGGAAGAGGGAAGTGTAGATGAGGAGGAAGAGGCGTGTAGATGAGGAGGAAGAGGAAGTGTAGATGAGGAGGAAGAGGAGAAGTGAAGATGAGGAGGAAGAGGAGACGTGTAGATGAGTTTTTGACTATCTGGGGTCAGCAGTGTGTACTGTCATCCTGTACACACACACACACTTGTGTTTGCCCTAAAAGAACATTATGCTTGTGAGTGTCACTTTACCCTGGTCACACTGACATCCTGTGTGTGTGTGTGTGTGTGTGTGTGTGTGTGTGTGTGTGTGAGATGTGGGAATCAATATAAATGCGAGGTCAGAATGTGTTAGTGTGTAAATATAAACCCCACTCTAACATTTCATTACACAATATCTCACAAAAGTAAGTGCACCCCACACATTTCAGCAAACATGTCAGTATCTTCTGAAGGGACAATAAATAGTATAGAAATAAAGCGTGTGTGTATTTAGAGGAGTGAATGTGCAGTTTGTGTATCAGTACAGATTTACTGTCCTCTAAAATAACAACATACACGCATTATTGTCTAAATAACTGCCAACAGAGTGAGTCCACCCTCAGTGATCATGTCCAAAGTGTGAACATCATCATTATGTAGCACTAAAATAAAGATTTTAATGATTCAGTACTTTTTTGTGTTTGTAATAAAGTTCAGTTCTATTTAACATGGAGTGTTTTATTCCTTCTTTCTTCTGCACTTTTTCCTTATTCTTTCTTGTTCTTACTTTGTATATTTATTTATTACATTTTTCCCCATGTTTAATTTTTCCTCTATTATCTCTCTCTCTCTCTCTCTCTCTCTCTCTCTCTCTCTCTCTCTCTCTCAGTCTAAGACAGTGCTGTGTCCGATGTCAGGATGTCCTCTGAAAATGAGTGAGCTGATTTCAGTGCGTTTCACTCCACTGGACAGCAGTCTGGACAGAGTGGCTCTGCTCACACGCCAGGTTTCTCTCTCTCTCACACACACACACACACACACACACACACACACACACACACACATATACACACACTCTCTCACACACACACACACACACACACACACAATCTCTCTCACTCACTCACATATACAAACTCATTTTCACTGAGGGCTACATCAGCATAATGGTTTCCCTCAAAGGGCCAGATGTAACTTTGAGGCAATATAAATGTAGCCCAGTGTAACTAAATGTAATGTAAAAAAAAATGCAGCTACTCCTTAATGTTAAATTAATCTGGATTTTTATTATTCAACTTACAAATATTACATATATATTTGCATAAATGTAAAAAGAAATGTTTGCTTGTTGCTCTGTTATAACAACAACTTCTTTGGGCTTCTCCCCTTTTAATTTGTCAGCTTATGAAGCCCACATTACTCTATCAATCAACGATCAAACTATCCAAATGAATAAGGATAAATAACAAGTTATGACATCAAACGTTTTTGTCATAGTTGAGAGGCAGAATCACGGTCCAACCAACTATTGTGAGCTGCTAAGAACGTGTGAGAGGTGTAGCATTTTACATAAACAAATGGCAGCAGCCTTGTGGGGAAACATCCAACTAATGAGAGATGGTTTGATTACAGTGAACGTTTGTCTGAATAAACAAACGCAATTTGCCTTTAAATTTTTGCACCATTTGTTGTTTTTCTGGAAGGCTCACTTTGGCATACTTAGCTCCGTGTTTGGTGTCAAAATGCCGACGTAGATTGTATACGTGGACAACAATTATGGGAAATGTAGTTTATGGTCAATGCACCCTTTTGACTTATTTATTATAAGATAATCAGACCTTTTCTGCTTTCGCGGACCACATAAAATAATGTGATGCCCACGGGCCTTTAGTTTGACACACATGCAGTAAGGCCTTCAGGGAGTAAAATATGATTTTAATGAAGAACAAGGGTGTGTGCGTGTGTGTGTGCATGCGTGTGCGTGCGCATGCGTGTGTGTGTGTGTGTGTGGTGTTTTCGAGAGATCAGTGTAGTCATGTCATGTCCTAAACATCATCCTCCAGTTCTGAATCTTGTTTTTCAGGACAGATATGTGTGTGCAGTGACCAAAGACACGCTGGGGAACTCGGTACCGTGTGCAGTGCTCAGACCCTCGTGAGTTCACACACACACACACACACACACACACACACACAATTTCTATTTATTTATTTATTTATATGCTTGATTTAATATGCTGTTTGTTTATATTTAGTGATGGGGAATCTATTTAGAGCCATAGGTCTGTCTTTCTACTACTTCTCTCTCTCTCTCTCTCTCTCACTCCCTCTCTCTCACACACTCTCTCTCTCTCCCTCTCAGAGGATCAGTGGTCACTCTGGAGTGTGTAGAGAAGCTCATACGTAAAGATATGATAGACCCGATGTCTGGAGACAAACTGAAAGAGAGAGACATAATCGTCCTGCAGAGGGTGAGTGTGTGATAATTAAAGACCCCCCAAAATGTAATTTCTTAAATAAATAATGACAGAATGAATGAGTTTTTATCTCTTTCTAGTTGCATTTGGTTTCTGAACGTTCAGGATACAGGTTTTCACTTAGCAGCTGTATACACTCGTTCCCCTCAGGGTGATAAGAGAAAAAAACACAGCTGACATTACTGTAGAAAACGTACTTCCAGTCTCTCCTCTTGCCCCTTAAGCACAGAGGGTTAAGGGCCTTGCTCTGGGGCCTCAAAAGTAGCAGCTTGGCGATAATGGGCTTGAACCCTTGACCCTCTAATCAGTTTAGCAGAGCCTTAACTACTGAGCATCTACTTCCTCAGCAGACTTAAGCAGCCTTCAAAACACATCTAAAAACACTTTGGGTCCTAATGAACCTGCATTAGAATGGATGAGACTTTAAAGAACTTTGTGCGTCGCTCCGGATACAGGGGGCGTCGCCCAAATGCTGTACATGTAAATAGAAACCTGCACTGAAGCGTGAACTCCCTCTGTCCTGAACAGAGTACAGCATTACTTGTGAAACTGGAGACTTCTGTACATTATCCATAAACATCACGTCCCTGTAAACCAGGCGTTACTATGGAAACCTGATCTGAACCAGTGTATAACCTGCACTACAGTCAGAGCTGCTGTTATTGAGGAGTAATCAGGTGTGTGTGTGTGTGTGTGTGTTAGGGTGGGACGGGATTCGCCGCTTCCGGAGTAGGCCTGTGCGCTAAAGAAGCTCGACCCGTCATGCAGGCGTGAGATCCACAGCGGTGAGAGAGTGAGAGCTGTGTTTGTGTCAAATGGTGTTTCATCGTCTACTTCCTGTTTCAGTCTTTAGTTTACGATAAGAGAAAATGTTTATTACTGATAGATACAAAACTGATGATTTGTTTCTTCTGAATGCAACACACACACACACACACAC
>NC_060897.1:404167-414167 GCF_014805685.1 Silurus meridionalis
GTGTGTGTTGGTGGATGTGGTGATGAGGTGGGATTGTGTAACTTAGTTGTGTGTGTGTGTGTGTGTGTGTGTGTGTGTGTATTGGTGGATGTGGTGATGAGGTGGGATTGTGTAACTCAGTTGTGTGT
Source organism: Silurus meridionalis (assembly GCF_014805685.1). Lineage (NCBI taxonomy): Eukaryota > Metazoa > Chordata > Actinopteri > Siluriformes > Siluridae > Silurus > Silurus meridionalis. The sequence goes on from NC_060897.1 coordinate 404,296, forward strand.
GTGTGTGTGTGTTGGTGGATGTGGTGATGAGGTGGGGTTGTGTAACTCAGTTGTGTGTGTGTGTGTGTGTGTTGGTGGATGTGGTGATGAGGTGGGGTTGTGTAACTCAGTTGTGTGTGTGTGTTGGTGGATGTAGTGATGAGGTGTGGTTGTGTATCTCAGTTGTGTGTGTTGTGTGTGTGTGTGTGTGTGTGTGTGTGTTGGTGGATGTGGTGATGAGGTGTGGTTGTGTAACTCAGGTGTGTGTGTGTGTGTGTGTGTTGGTGGATGTGGTGATGAGGTGTGGTTGTGTAACTCAGGTGTGTGTGTGTGTGTGTGTGTGTGTGTGTGTTGGTGGATGTGGTGATGAGGTGTGGTTGTGTAACTCAGTGTGTGTGTGTCTGTGTGTGTGTGTTGGTGGATGTGGTGATGAGGTGGGATTGTGTAACTCAGTTGTGTGTGTGTGTGTGTGTGTGTGTGTGTGTGTGTGTGTGTTGGTGGATGGTGATGAGGTGGGTGTGTAACTCAGTTGTGTGTGTGTGTGTGTGTGTGTGTGTGTGTGTGTGTGTGTGTGTGTGTGGTGGATGTGGTGATGAGGTGGGATTGTGTAACTTAGTTGTGTGTGTGTGTGTGTGTGTGTGTGTGTGTGTTGGTGGATGTGGTGATGAGGTGGGATTGTGTAACTCAGGTGTGTGTGTGTGTCTGTTGGTGGATGTGGTGATGAGGTGGGATTGTGTAACTCAGTTGTGTGTGTGTGTGTGTGTGTGTGTGTGTGTGTGTGTGTGTGTTGGTGGATGTGGTGATGAGGTGGGATTGTGTAACTCAGTTGTGTGTGTGTGTGTGTGTGTTGTTGGATGTGGTGATGAGGTGGGATTGTGTAACTCAGTTGTGTGTGTGTGTGTGTGTGTGTGTGTGTGTGTGTGTGTGTGTGTGTGTGTGTGTGTGTGTGTGTTGGTGGATGTGGTGATGAGGTGGGATTGTGTAACTTAGTTGTGTGTGTGTGTGTGTGTGTTGGTGGATGTGGTGATGAGGTGGGATTGTGTAACTTAGTTGTGTGTGTGTGTGTGTTGGTGGATGTGGTGATGAGGTGGGATTGTGTAACTCAGGTGTGTGTGTGTGTGTGTGTCTGTTGGTGGATGTGGTGATGAGGTGGGATTGTGTAACTCAGTTGTGTGTGTGTGTGTGTGTGTGTTGGTGGATGTGGTGATGAGGTGGGATTGTGTAACTCAGTTGTGTGTGTGTGTGTGTGTGTGTGTTGGTGGATGTGGTGATGAGGTGGGATTGTGTAACTTAGTTGTGTGTGTGTGTGTGTGTGTGTGTGTGTGTGTGTGTGTGTGTGTTGGTGGATGTGGTGATGAGGTGGGATTGTGTAACTTAGTTGTGTGTGTGTGTGTCATGTACAGAAAAATTATTCAGAATTATAACACAAGAATTTAAAAAAATCAGGATTTGGTTTTATTAGATTTAGAATTCACAGAAATGTGTTAATCACGACATTGGGTCTCATTCCAAACACCTTCTGTCCTTCTCTAGACCTTTCTCCCCTCCTTCTGCTCTCTGTGTGTGTGGATGGTTTCTTTACAGCTAAAGTGTGTATATTGTGTGTGTTCGGTGTGTAACAGCTCAGTTCAGGTGCTCGGCTGTTTCTTCAGTGCGTAACTACTGTGTGTTAATAAACAACTCCCAAGTGATCCTGAACTTGATCCTGACCTTGATCTTGACCCCGATGTCCTCCTGAGCAGGGTGGAAAGTGGAGATGTATTGTACAGGTTGTAGCCTCCACTGCTGATGATGTTGCTCTTCCCCAGTCCAAAAATAAAACTATTTTAGCAAATACATATTTTAATTACCTTCTACAGACTGAGATGCAGCACCAAACCTGAACGGGAGTGGGCGGAGTCAGAGGCTGATGATGTCACATGATTTGTACTCCAACGGATAGTTTAAAGTGTATTTCGTTTTTTAAAACCACACTTTGGTATAAAGCGTGTGTGTGTGTGTGTGTGTGTGTGTGTGTGAACCTGGTCTTTACTGAGTGAAATGTGTGTGACTAAATAAATACAATCTGTTGCAGGTAAATTCCCTCCCAGCATCCTGACCCCATCACTGACCCTCCTGTCTTTACCCCTGACTTTTAGCTCCACCCCTGACAATTAACCCCTCCCACATTTCTTTACATAGTGGAATATAAATCCAATCCCCTCCATCTGTACATTAAAATCTCCAACCCCTGATGATCAGATTTGATCAGAGCTCGTCGTGTTTCCTCGTCAGATCTTCTCCGTAATTAGTTGCCTGGCTCCCGACAAACATGTTCCAGTTATCCAGAATCTCTGCCTTGGTAATTTTGTCGTCCTGATTGGGTGTGGATTTGAGGTTCCATAGATAAATAAAGAGGATGATTTAATTAAAAGGTGAGAGATGAAGGGAATGAGGGATGGGGAGAGAAAGAGAATTCATTACATGGTTTGTTGTCAATTAAAGACTTAATTAGATCTGTTCTTTAATGATGTGAGGTGTTTAAGGTGTCACTTGCGTGTACTCACGTTGTTCTTATCTGTCTCGTGGATCAGATGTCTGGCCTCGTTGTCCGTGTGATCCACATCCTGAGGCAGGATCCAGTGAGCAACTTCATCAGCGTCCAGGAAACCGTCCTACACAGATTCACCTCATTAAATCTGTACATTCTGAACTTCAGCAGGTCGGAAATAAATCAGTTCAGGGTCAAACATCGAAATTAATTAATCTGTTCAATCTTCACCTTTTAAATCAATGATGAATGATCAGATCGTTTCACCTCCAATGTAACGCACTGGCCATTCATCTTTTGCAGAAGAAGAACAGGGAGGGGGTGGAGCTACTGCACCTCCCTCCCTTGTACCTGTCAGTCAAAGTGAAGGAGGTGTGGTTTCTGTACCTGTAGATTTCTAATAAGTCAATTCATTTAATAAAATCTACATGAACAAAGACCACGCCTCCTTCACTTTGACTGACAGGTGCAGAGATCACGCCTCCTTCACTTTGACTGACAGGTGCAGAGACCACGCCTCCTTCACTTTGACTGACAGGTGCAGAGACCACGCCTCCTTCACTTTGACTGACAGGTGCAGAGACCACGCCCCCTTCACTTTGACTGACAGATACAGAGACCACGCCCCTTCACTTCGACTGACAGATACAGAGACCACGCCTCCTTCACTTCGACTGACAGATACAGAGACCACGCCTCCTTCACTTTGACTGACAGGTACAAGATCATTATGATACAGGATGAAGATACAGGATGGAGAAGATGATGATACCCACCTTGTTGGTGTCTCTGTACTCTGTGAAGTGATTTCTCTCTGTGGTCACCCACTCAGGTTCACGTTCACCCTCCTCACGAGTGAACATGTCACCTACAGATCACACAACACTGAGTTACACACTCACATGGGTGTGTATGTAACGAGTCACGGTAATTCCCCAGATGATTTGTGTCAGAACTCACCGATGTACTCCTCTAGGTTGACCTTGCCATCTTTGTCCTTGTCAATGTCCTCCATCGTCTCCTGTTGGGACAGAAGGAAAACTAATGATGTAAGAGCTTATTTTATAGGTTGCTATGGTCGCGTGTGTATGGTAGCCGCTCCACCTCACCTGCACGACGACGCTCTTCATATAGTCGAACTCCTCTGGGTGGAGGAAGGCGGTGAACTCCTCCCTGGTCGCGATGCCGTCTCCATCTTTATCGGCTACCTCGAAGCGGCGCTGGTCTCGAGCGTGCATGGCCTTATACGACTCTCTGTCCTCCAAATCTTCTGAATCATCATCTAGCATGGAAAAAAGAACATAAATTCAGGAATGTTTGTCCTTCAGACACTATGGTTCTTGTGTTGGTTAGATCCTCACCCAGGTAGGTTCCGTATGTGGTGTTCTTGTACTCGATCCAGGAGATCTTCCCGTCCTTGTTCTGGTCGTACTCTTTCCAGTTCTTGTCCACGTTCTCCTCGATGTACCTCCTCTGCCTGTGTTTGATCCAGTGGTGCAGCTCAGCGTGGCTGACGAAGCCGTCCTTATCCGTGTCGATGCGCTCTACGATTTTCCTGAAAGACGGAACACAGGAGGAGTTACAGACACAAGGAACAAACCTGGAGAACGTTGGAGAGGAAAGGTTTTAGTGAAACAGCCGAGTACCCGAGTCTGGCCTTGCTCTCCTCAGGGGTCAGCTGGTCGAAAGTCTTGGCTTCCTCTTTGCCCAGGAAGGCCTCGTGGTCGTACTGGTAGCTCTGGGTGTCATCATGGGCGTGGTCACTCAGGTCACGCGTGTGATGTACGCGTTTCTCCTGAGGAGGCACGGCGACGCCGAGCGCCACAAACAGCGACAAGATCAACAGCCGCATTTTCTGTACAGAGATAACTCATGTCATGCTGTTTCTACCGGGGAGTGCAAAAGTATGTGCACCCATCAAAACAGAGTCCAACAATTATTAATCAAAATCTGAACCCCGTGGGTCCAATAATGAAGCAAAAATAATTACTGATCCATCATTTGACAAATTAGTAAGTATAAAAAGAATGTATTTATTTAGTAAAGATAAAAAAAATCTGATACATTCACAGATAATTCACTACGTGTGTTTGTGTAGCGCTTTTATTCAGTGTGACTCTAAAAACAGCGTCCACATAAAGCACTAATTAACAATCAATCACGGTGTAAAAAGAAATCAGACTCCAGTATGTCCTGAGATGCAAACTTCTGCAAGCAATTGTAAATATTAAACAACAATAAAAATCTAATCGAAGGATTTGATTAGAATCTGATTTTATAATTGGAAATAAATGCAGTGCTGAATAAATCACAGTATCTCACTCCATATCTCAAACACATCATGATTACAGACTAAAAATCATGCAAAAACTTTTCTTTATTCTTCACAGTTACTTACTGAATTTTATTTCTGCATAATATTAAAATAAATCATTAAAATGATGTAAAAGCTGAAATGATCAAACGCCCCAAAACCTCAACAAACTGACAGTGAACTTTATAAACCCCGGGAATTTTAATATTTATCTGTGTGCAGAAATAAAATCTGTGTTAAAGATGTTAAATAATAGTAATAATAATAAAATTAACTCACCGAAGTTCTGAGTTTTATCTCTTTATCTCCTGCGCGAGACTTTTTTTTCTTCGCCACGGATTCAGTCGCGTTGGCACTCTGCCTCTTTAAATCGCGTGCCTCGGGGGGCGGGGCCAAATGTACACGTCACGCTGAAAAGCCCGTACTGACACACGAGCTGGCCAATCACAGATGAGCAGTGGGCGGTCCGATTCGAAATGGTGAACGCGAATGGCTACGAGGCGCCACGTTGACACGCGAACGCGCATCTGAATCTGAAGCGGCGCGAGCGCAGGGGACGTGCCCGCGCACATCCTCCTCCTCCTCCTCCTGTACAACTCGCATCCTGAAGGACCCCCACCGGGGGGGGCAGGGGGGGGGGGGTAAGTGGGTAGCTCCGGTATTCGCCTGATCCAAATTCATACAACTCGCTTTTACCTGCACTAAAAGTGCAAATATTATTTAAAGACATGATTCATCTCCATCATTCAATCATCTCCATCATTCAATCATCTCCATCATTCTGCCTCTCCATCATTCAATCATCTCCATCATTCAATCATCTCCATCATTCAATCATCTTCATCATTCTGCCTCTCCATCATTCAATCATCTCCATCATTCAATCATCTCCATCATTCTGCCCTCTCCATCATTCAATCATCTCCATCATTCAATCATCTCCATCATTCTGCCCTCTCCATCATTCAATCATCTCCATCATTCAATCATCTCCATCATTCAATCATCTCCATCATTCAATCATCTCCATCATTCTGCCCTCTCCATCATTCAATCATCTCATCATTCAATCATCTCATCATTCAATCATCTCATCATTCAATCATCTCCATCATTCTTCCTCTCCATCATTCAATCATCTCCATCATTCAATCATCTCCATCATTCAATCATCTCCATCATTCAATCATCTCATCATTCTGCCCTCTCCATCATTCAATCATCTCCATCATTCAATCATCTCCATCATTCTGCCCTCTCCATCATTCAATCATCTTCATCATTCAATCATCTTCATCATTCTGCCCTCCATCATTCAATCATCTCATCATTCTGCCCTCTCCATCATTCAATCATGTTCATCATTCTGCCCTCCATCATTCAATCATCTCCATCATTCAATCATCTTCATCATTCAATCATCTTCATCATTCTGCCCTCTCCATCATTCAATCATCTCCATTATTCAATCATCTTCATCATTCTGCCCCTCCATCATTCAATCATCTTCATCATTCTGCCCCTCCATCATTCAATCATCTCCATCATTCAATCATCTCCATCATTCTGCCCTCCATCATTCAATCATCTTCATCATTCTGCCCCTCCATCATTCAATCATCTCCATCATTCTGCCCTCTCCATCATTCAATCATCTCCATCATTCAATCATCTTCATCATTCTGCCCCTCCATCATTCAATCATCTCCATCATTCAATCATCTCCATCATTCAATCATCTTCATCATTCTGCCCCTCCATCATTCAATCATCTCCATCATTCAATCATCTTCATCATTCTGCCCTCTCCATCATTCAATCATCTCCATCATTCAATCATCTCCATCATTCAATTATCTTCATCATTCTGCCCCTCCATCATTTAATCATCTTCATCATTCAATCATCTCCATCATTCAATCATCTTCATCATTCAATCATCTTCATCATTCTGCCAATCCATCATTCAATCATCTCAATCGTTCAATCATCATCATTTAATCATCTCCATCATTGTGCCTCCTCCATCATTTCTCCGTCTTCAGCAGAAATCCTATCAAATGAAACTTTATTTTGTGAACATATAAACTGTGATTGAAACATTTCACGCTGAGTTCCTTTACGTCTGATTGCATTTCTCCATTTACATCATAAAACGTCTCCTTTCATACTGTGGACATTCAGACTCAGACCACTCATTCTCCTCGTTTCATATGAACTCAGCACTCACATCAGCACTGAGGTCAACCTGAGTCTGTCTGCATGAGCATGTTCTTCACACAAAGCCTTCTCCTCTCATGATCCCATGAGTCTCTGGCATACTGAACCTCCTCCCTCATCATTTATTTCACCACCCAAATCTCATGGAGGCTTCACCTCTATCATGGTATCAGGAACGTGTTAGACGTGATCCAGTACAGACATAATCATCATCATCATCATCATCATCATCATCATCACATTTTTCATCACATTGCTTTTTAAAATATATAATTATATAAATCAATATATTTCAAGCTAATTATTTCAGTACAAATAAATAAAAATGCATTCATTTATTTATTCTACACATTTGGAAATCATGTTTTGGATTAGATTAGATTAAATTAGATTAGATTAGATTCAACACACACACACACACACACACACACACACACCCCCCACACACACACACACACACACACACACACACACACACACACACACACACACACACACACACACACACACACACAGTCAGTGTTTCTAAATGAAATGCCACATTTCTGTAAGTAGTGAAAACGTTATGGCGCCCCAGTGAGGATTCAGTGAGTCAGTACATGCTGATGTTCAGGACCTGAGAAACACTAAACACATAGAATATAAATAATAAGTACAGAGGACGTGTGCGGATACACACTGCCTTATTGATGATTATATTTACTCTGTATTTATTATTTTTATATTTAAATAACACAATGTATTTAAAGGGATTTCGTGTGTGTAGTTATAATTCTGTAATGAACAAATTTTTGTTTTTTTATAAAGAAGAAATAATTTTACAGTACAGTGATATTCTCACATTTTCACCAAATTCCTACATGATGTTAAGAAGATCAGGAGTTACACAGTGATGAACTTAGTTTTGAGATTCTGATGTTCCTGAGCTCTGATCCTCTGTACTGTACTACACTACACTTACAAAACCAATCTAATCTACAGTATTATAGAGCAGTGTACTGTAACTACCTTATTACTTACTTACACAATATAATGCATATTTAATATTCTTTATATAAACACATTTAAGATTGGAGAATGCTGATTTCTGTGGTAAAGAATATAAAACAGAATATCAGAGACTGCTTTAGAGTATAAATAAATAAATAAATATAGTTGAAAAATAATTGAAAAATAAATAAAATATAAAATTTATACAAAAGTATTCGAAGATTAAAAGGTGCCTAGTAAACAGTAAAATAGTGTAGATAAAATAAAAATAATGATAGCGTATAATTAACAGAAATATTATAAAATAGAATAGTAGATAAAATAAATGTTGTATAGTGTAGTGTAGTTGAGCACACACACTTGTCTGATAGATAAAGGTATAATTTAGTAAAGCAGGATTGAAGTTTAATGAGAGATTTGCTGTAATGTAGAATAGTAAAATATTGTAGAGTTTGAACAGCAGGGTTTAGTGTGTGAGGTCTTTATTAATAATATATCATATATATTGTATAATGTAGAGGATAAAAGAGTTACTTTATACCCTGCTATAATACTGTAGATAAAATTAGTTTGTACACTGTAGTATAGTTCAGAGCTTCATATCTCCATTAGCAACACCGGGTCTCAAAACTAAGTGCACCCCTGTGTTATCTCTGACCTTCTTAACATATGCTGAAGATCTGAGAACATCATTTCTTTCATGTAAAAATCAGTGAGGGGTTTGGGAAAAATAGAAAATCAGAAAGATTTGATCCTCTTGTACTGCATCGTACTACACAACACTACACTTTACTATACAAAAATATTTATTATATATTCATATTTATACCTGTTCTAGTGTGTAACAGTGAGAGAGAGAATTAGTGACACATTAGAATCAGTTCAGAGATGGTGAAAGTCCACACATCCTTCACTCAGTAGAAGTGCAGATACTGAAGTTCTAAAAGATTCTGGTAAAAGCTGAAGTTCTGACTGCTCTGTTTTACTCAAATGAAAGTAAAAAGTTTGTGCTCTGACATGTTCAACAGTAAAAACTAGTGATTATTACTACCTGTTTTAGTGTCACGCTGGAACTGAACCTCATCATATTAATATCAGGGCTGCGATCGATTCAAATATTTAATCACAACTTAATTGTACATTGTAATTGTTCTAAATGTACCATATATTAATAGTTTAAGTTTTTAATACTCTAATCAACATGGACATATTGATGCTTAATGCAAATTTATTTATAACTTAACATAGAGCATGAAGACAAAATATTCTCATAAATGTTTTAAAGTAATGATGGTGTTTTAATGATGTAAATCATCAGGACACCAGACAGAACTTTTGCTGTGTTTCCAGATGGATGGTTGATGAGGTGATACTGAAGAAACTGGACCTCCTCTAACTTTCATACGGATTACAGAATCAGAATATTTGTATTCAATGTGAATTAGTTTATTTAAAAGTATTATTATATCTGTGAGGCAAAGATTCACAAAGTTTAGGTTTTATTGTTTTATTGATGTGTCTGTGAAGAGAGATGGCAGAGATGACAGAGAGCGCCCCCTGTCTGTTTTCTTTATTTTCAAAAGCACAGCGTTTTGTTTGTACAGTGGAACCTCGGGTTACGAACGCCCTGGCATACGTATAATTCAGGTTACGAATCGCAGTTCATCAAAATTTTTGCCCCTGGTTACGAACAATATATCGATACGAACGCCGCCACCAAAAATCGCAGGCAAGTTGGTTGTTTTGCTCTATCCACGCAGCTCGTCACATCAGTTAGCGCCCTGTGTCCCTAGCGAGCATCGTGTTACTTATCCGCTTGAACTTTTCCCGGCAGCAGCG